>NC_062969.1:37935706-38064627 GCF_023119035.1 Salvia hispanica | reverse complement strand
TTTAATGCTTTTGTACTATTATTTTATTTCTTTTAAATAATATACCTTTCTATATACCTTTTATCCTTGAATTTGATTAATTTTTAAAAAAGTATATTGCACTTTTTGAGAAGGTATAAACTTAGATATACCCTTTTCATTTACCTTCTCTCTTTATACTCGTAAATCACTATATTTATGTTTTCCGTAGGTCCTACTAAACCGGAATCCAGTAAGCAGCAACTACCTACAGTTATTCATCCACTTGTGCTTTGTTTGGCTGAAACATTAATTTATGCGTATAGACTGTAGATACTATACACCTGAAAACTCAAAATGCCAAACAGCGACCATTTTTCATTCTACTGAACAAAATGGAGAATTTCAACAATGATTCAAATACCAACTACTACTATATGATATGCATATTTTAAAGAATTTCATCCAAGCCACACACATACATTAACATATGAAATAGGAGGAGCAAATTCAAGCAGCAGTGGCAGTGAGATCCATGGTATGAGGTGGATCAATGAAAAACCCCATCCTGATGTAGGATCTAGGCACCTTCACCGTCAACACGCCGTCCACGTACTCCGCCGAAATGCCCTCCACATCCACCCGCTCCGGCAGCCGGAATTTTCGGCTGAAGCTCCGGTCCGCCACCGCCTCCGTTCTTATGATGAGGTACCTGGAGTCCTCCACCTCCACCTTTATCTCCTCCTTCCGCACACCTGCACACCCTCACAAAACGTTAGTATTATCCTTTTCATTACTACTTTTCTGACCAAAAGAGAGAAGAAAAGAACCTGGTATGTCGGCCGAGTAGAGATGGGATTCAGGGGTCTGAGTCCAGTGCACATAGTTTCGAGGGGGGAAAGGGAAATGACGAGCGGAAGGGAAGAGATACGCGAATGGCGCAATTTCCATACTATCTCTCTTTCTAAACGAGAACAAGAACAAGAATCACTTATAGGCGGTATAGCTGCCTGTGATTGAGATGGAGAGGGACATCAATTTATAGCGCAGTCAAGTTGCTAAATTCAAGCTGTCGTTATACAAATTGTACTCAACGCTAAAATATCTAGCTACAGATTCAACTCCCAACGATAAGGATTAATAAAATTACAAATTGCAGAATTTAGCAGCCACTACTTTAACCAAAACAGCCACTATAGGCGGCTCATCAACTACACAAGAGTCAATAAAATAACAGAACATAGGGCCCAGTTCTACATACAGAAAACATAAACTGTATTTTATTTAATTGCACTTAATGTTTAGTAATCTGACATGTTTGCTAATTAATTTAATAACCCACTGTTGCAATTCCAATGCTAGTAATTTTAGATGTGGAAATAAATATCGACTTTTTATATATAATTTCCCCATAATGCCCATGAACAATTGCTTGGAGTAGCCAAATAAGGTAAGGCTTAACTGAGTGTACGTATTACTAGAAAGTCAACTGAACAAGTATAACAAGCCCACATGGTCACATAAGGTATGCCATCGAAATTTAAAATTTCAGTAGTAGTTGAAGAAGTGATAATTGAGAAATGATATGGGGGTGGGGTGGTTTGTGTTTTGCTGGTTAACTGGCGATTTGCAATTCTAGATTGAAAAATGCAAGGAGTACACGCCTAAACTGAAATCTAGAAATGTAGGGCAAATGTCAGAAACATACAGACTCACAAAATCAAGACATCTCCAACCATACTCCAAAAATGAGTTTTGGTGTAGAAATCTTCTCCAACCACACACCAAACTCAGACTCATTTTTGGTGTTTTTAGTGAAATAACATCAAATTTGGTGTTCCTGTAAATATTTTGTGAGACAAAAATCTAAAGATGGTGTAAATTTTGAATTTGATGTAAATGGTCGGAGTAAAACTATTTTTTTGTGTAACATATACTAAAAACTGGGTTTAAATTTGATGTAAATGGTTGGAGTTAGTAAAGCTAAAATCACAACCAACCTTTTACTCTATTCAACTAAAAACTGTCATCCTTGTGAATGCTCAGTAATCTTTTCCTGGTATCCATGATTGGGTGGGTGAGAGATGGTCACAGCAACAAGATCAGTCCCTTTGCTGAATTCCGCCGGCCACTGAACGTCCACCGTCTCAATTAACGGCTGAAACGTCGCCAGTCTAGCATAGCTGGGAGCCCCACCACCATCTCCCTCCAGCAGGGGATGCACCAGCGCAGCCGCCATCAAAACGCCATAGCAAAACCTCAGCTCCTCAAACGTCGGATTCCTAAACTCCAGCTCCCCGGAAGGCCTGCAACGCACCACATCGAACACCGGAAACCGATCCTCGCCGGAGCTCTCCAGCCCCAAGCACTTGATCATCCGCTTGTTCGACGCAAACATCAGCGACTCCACCTCGTACGTCACCCGGAACAGCTCCACATTCCCAACTCTGATCGTCTCCCGGCCGCCCGTCGAATTCCGCGCATCCTCCGGCGACCGGAACATGTGAATCCCCAAATCGCCGCCGTCTCCGGCAGTACCATTCGCGATCCTTCCCGACTTTAACGCCGAGGAGGTGCCCCGGCCGCAACCGCCGCCACGGATCGGTGCGGTACAGAGATGCGGCGGCTTTGTAGAGCGAATTGATGAATGGAGCGTCAACTCCGTCGATTTTCATGAGGCACGTTTGGGATCCCAGACCCAGCCCCGGACCCGACCCGAACTGTTCTCTGATTCTGCCGAACAGATTCTTCAAATGCTCGTCCATTCTAGTCTCCACCACCAGATCTAATCTGATCTCTACAATGCAATTTGCGAGTTCGCAGTTACTTTTCTAGAAAAATACGATCAAAGAGGTGTTGTTGAGCAGAGAAAATGGAGGGCAAAGTGCAAGAGATCATAGCTTCGTTACATATTCTGTTTTCTGAGCAAGATTAGGATAAGGCAACGGTCAAAATTTGAATGATGGGCCTGCCGTCTGTGTTATGGGCTCTGAAATTACAAAAGAAATTCATATAGTACTAATTGTTGTGTATCTACAAAGTTATATAAATCTGTTTTAGATCACACATTTTTAGTCTCACTAGTTAAGGTTGAGACATGATAAAAATCCCAGAGCACACGAATTGAAAAATATGATGCACTGCCGTGAAAAGTAGTATAGCAAATAAAACCTGATATATTTGGAAAATAAGGAAATGTGAGTTATACTACTCCCTCTGTTCCATAGTAATGGAAGCGTTTCTTTTCGGCACAAAGATTAAGAAAAATTGTGTTAGGTGAATTAAGTAAAGGAAGAATAAAGTGGAAAATGAAGAAGGCGGAGAGACGAAGAGAGAAAAAAAGTAAGAGAGATTAAAGTAGGTGTGGAAAAATGTGTTGAAAAAAGAAATAACTCTATTACTATGGAACCTACCAAAATGACAAAATGACTCTATTACTATGGAACAGAGGGAGTACGTCATTTTCGTCATACAAGAAAAATAGAGTGAGCATGCGTGATACAACAAACTCAGTGACTCAAACATAGTAGTAGTACTTTATTCGTAAAGCAAATAGCATTGTTTGATTAAAATATACTTACTTATTAAAGTAAACAATGTCCTTTGATTAAATAACATTTTGATTAGATTTTTTTATATATATACTCTCTCCAACCTCATTATGTTGCATACTTATTCTATTTAATGTCTCATTTCATTTTTTATACTATTATTTTTAGTAATGAATAGTATATTTCACTTAAATTTTTTTATACAATATAATTAATATAGTATATTATAAATTTGGATTAGTATTTCATTAATTTTTTTCTATTCATACTTTTTTATATTACTTAAATTTCGTGCCTAGTTAGAACATCCGCAACGCTGCGCGATACCGTCTCGGTCTCATCTTTCCCGTCTCGTCTCGACGAGACAAGATGTCTCGATGCCTGACGCGTCCCGGCGAGGCCAGCCTCGAGCTGGCGAGACACGCGCCCGGCGCCACGTGGCGCGCGCGGGCGGCTGGCGTGACGCCCACTCGCCGACCCGCGAGTGGGCGTCGGATTTATGACATCATAATTCAATTTTTTTTTAAAAAAATCAGATTTTTTGGAAAAAAAATTTTAAAAAAAAAACGGTAATATGACCGTTCGGTCATATTTTTAGTTTTTTTTTTATATTCTATATATACTCTTCTCCATTCTCCATTTTACACACAAACACACATCTATTCTCTCATCTCTCTTTCTTTCCTCTCCAATCACTTCTATAAAATCATTCTTTTATTTTTTTCTTCTCCCAAATTTAATCAATTATGGATCCATTTGAGCAAATGCGTTGAATAATGGAAGAATCGCTAGAAGAAGATCGACGTAGGGAGGAGGAAGCCGTCGCGCCTCCTAGGCGACGCCGGACATATATCCACCGTAACCGGGAGGAAGCCGCCGCAAGGTTGGAACGTGATTACTTCAGTCCGGACCCGGTGTGGGGAGATATCTACTTCCGTCGCCGTTTCCGTATGTCACGCCCGCTATTTTTGCATATCGCGAGTACATTGGCGGCACGGGAAGAGTTCTTCGAGAGAAGGGTTCGACAACGTTGGCCGTCCTAGCCACACGACGCTCCAGAAATGTACTGCGGCGATCCGTCGGCTTGCTACTGGACAAACGGCGGATGCGTTCGACGAATACCTGCACGTCGGAGAATCCACTGGGCGACTTTGTTTGTTGAACTTCTGCAAAGGCGTCCGGGCAGCCTTCACCGCCGAATTTCTGAAGAAGCCAACCACCGCAGATTGTCAGTTTCTGCTCCGTCTTCAAGAACAAGTGCACGGATTCCCCGGGATGCTCGGGAGTGTCGATTGCATGCATTGGCAATGGAAGAATTGCCCTGTGGCGTTGAGGGGGTCATACACGAGCGGCCACAAAGGCACCCACCCCACCGTTATACTCGAGGCCGTCGTCGACTACCGGCTATGGATTTGGCATGCGTATTTCGGGGTCCCCGGCTCGAACAACGACGTCAACGTGCTCAACAACTCCGACCTCTTCGCTGAAGTTCTGAATGGTAAAGCATTGGCCATCAACTTCGTCGCTAACAATCGTCAGTATAAAATGGGGTACTATCTTGCCGACGACATCTATCCAAAGTGGCCAACCTTCGTGAAGACGTTCAACAGGCCTGCGGACGAAAAGCAGTCTCTTTTTGCGTAGAAGCAAGAGTCTGCTCGCAAGGATGTGGAGAGAGCGTTCGGGGTTCTCCAAGCTCGATGGAACATTATCAAAGCCCCGGCTCGACAGTAGTTTATGGAGAATATGGTCGACATCATGTATACGTGCATAATCTTGCACAACATGATTGTCGCCGACGAAGGACCTGAGGCGGGAAATTGGTTCGACCCTGAAACCCCGGGAAGCTCAACCGCAAGTAGTCCGCCTCGAACGGGAGTGCATCCGTCTTTGCAAGAGCGGTTGTCTATTCGGGCAAGGACACGTGATTCTACCGCCTACGCCCAACTCCAGGAGGATCTAATGGAGCACATTTGGGTAAAATTTGGCAACCGTTAGATGATCGTCACTAGAGAACTCCTTCTTCTGCTTCTTTGCCTCCATTTTTTTTATTTGAGTTTAAGTGTGCAATTTGTAATTTCTAGTTTTATAATTATGTCTATTTAATTTTTTTAGGTATTTAAATTATAATTTTATTTTATTTATAATGAAGTGTGTTTTTTATTAATTGAATTTGTTGGAATTAAAAATAAAAAATGAAATTGAATGAATGGTTAAGAGATGGTTAAGAGATGGAGGGATGCAGGTGCTGTCTCTTAGTTAAGAGATGAGCTGAAAAGTACAGTGGGGCTCATGAATAGTGAAGAGATGAGACGGTTAAGAGACGGATAAGAGACAGCGTTGCGGATGCCCTTATAGTGTCACACAAATGGGGTAATTGCTAATTTTTTTTTAACTAGTGTTAGCCCACGCGCTATGCGCGACACATAATATTTTTGTTCTATTAATTGGACATTGCGAATAAACTAAATAAAATAAAAAATAAACATCATTAAATAAGATTTAAAAATAAAAAAAATATAGTACTCTATAATAACAATATGTTAAATAATTTTAGATATGAAATTGTAGAAATTTTAAAGTAAACCAACATGAAAATATTTGTTAATTTCGATACTTATAGGTCTCTACAACAGAGAAAAATATCATCATTACGACATACATTCTTCAATACTAAAATACTATCAATATTAAATAAGTATCTAATATACAAATAAAAAGTACAATAAGGACAATAATATCGTCATAAAAATATAAAATGATGTGCAATACAAATAAAAAACATATACATATAAACATTAGAACAATAGTTCGTAAGACATGAAAAAATAATTATTTTCCTCCTTAATTTCCAAATCCATGATTTATTTATATGTACGAAACCAAATGTGATAGTTTATTATCTTCGTCTTCTTTGCTTCCTTTCGTCATTTCGTTATTTTAGGTGTTTTATTTGCATAAAAACTATGAAGTGATTTGTATAAAAAGAACTATTATAGCCTTGGCCAAAACTCACCTTTCATATATGTTTAGATTTATAGAAAAGTT
The DNA here is from genome assembly GCF_023119035.1 of Salvia hispanica. Lineage (NCBI taxonomy): Eukaryota > Viridiplantae > Streptophyta > Magnoliopsida > Lamiales > Lamiaceae > Salvia > Salvia hispanica. The sequence continues at coordinate 38,058,070 of NC_062969.1, read as the reverse complement.
AAGATAGACAAAATAACATAGGATATTCTCGTGTGAAAACCTTATTTTACTATCTTCAAAAGGGAGTAAAATAAAACTTAGTAGCAACCCTAGCATTCTCCACGTCACTCCCATCATCTCCATCATCTCCATCATCTCCAAGACCCAAAAGTCCAAGCTATAATAGCCATCATGAAAATGAACATTAGCTTGAAGGCATTCTATAGGATTTACATAATAATCAAAAAATACAAAAACTAATCTAGCAAAACCAATGTTTTGGCTATATCAAACGCAAATATCTCAAACCTTTTCTTTTCACATCATCTCTGGCTTCATCACCTTCTTCGTTGTCGTCTTCCTTGTCCTCAACAACAACAAATATATTAACATAAAAATAAAAAAAAATTGAATGCATAAACTAATGGAAATAGAGATCAGTAAACTAAAGAGAAAAAAAAATCTCCAACCACAAAACCGCTGAGAGAGCGAAATGATGGCTCAAAATAAAATAAAATTCAATAGTAATAGACAAAGGGAAAATCATCATATAGAGAGGAATGGAAAAACAAGTAGCGAATGAGTGGATTATATAAGCTATCAAATCTCCTATATTTATAGTCCAAAAAATAGAATTATAGGAGACTCTTTCAAAAACTTTCACTTTCTCCACTAACAATTTAAATTTATAATCCTTATAACTTCCCTAATATTAAAATCGACAAATCGGACAAATAGGTTAATACTATTAAATTTAAAATTTATATGATAGCCTCATTGTACTTCAAGTAACGCACACTTTACACCAATTTTGGGCACTAAATGCATAATAATTATTGAGTATTCAACTATTTACTGTATTAATTATGTGTATAATATTTTTGTGAAAGAAAATGAGAGCAATTTCAAGTACCATCTCACAATTTATTTTACATAACTTTTCAATTACTTGACTGCATTAAAAATTGAAACTTTATTATCAATTGTGGATGGCGGAGGTTACATAACTTTTCATCTATATTAGTAACGTTCAAGAAGAAATTATCTAATACTTCTTCATAATTAATAAAAATTTAAAAGTATACCAAAAATTTATGAATATTCAAAATTATGCCCAAAACTCGCCCTTTTTAGATATGTATAGATTTTTGCAATTACCATATAGGTATTCGAATTGACTGACAATTGTTTAACGAAAACTTATGAAGTTGGCGTTTTTGTATGCTGACGTGTAGTAAGAGTATATATATTTATCGTCCACCGTAGCTGTAAAAATCTCTACATCTCCTCCTCATCCTCTCGTGCTCTAATTCTCTATCCCATCATCCTCCCAATTACCCTAATTAGGGTTCCTCTCTCGTCGCTCACCATCTAAATTCTAATCTACGATGCAGCCGCCTAGCTCCATGGTGCCCCCTCCGCCGCAATACCAGCAACAACCACCGCAACAGCCGTCCCACCAGTGGATGCCGCAGTACCAGGTTCCTCCGCCGCAGCAACCTCCGGCCGCGGGCTACTACTATCAACAACCGCAGCCTCCGCCTCAGCAGTACGCCGCGCCGCCCACGGCTCAGCCCCAGGAGACTGTGGATGATGGAATTCGGAGTCTCTGGATCGGAGATCTGCAATACTGGATGGACGAACAGTATTTGTATGGCTGCTTTGCCACCGCCGGGGAGGTAAAGATGCATATCTAGGAACTAAACGGTTTCGCCTTTTTTTCCTTTTCAAATTATCCTCAGTATTACCTCTCCTGGCTGAATTGGAGTTATCATCTTCATTGTGCCAACGGGCAAAACATTTCGTTGCCTTTGGATGAATTCTTTCCTTATTTTTGTAGGTGGTCTCTGCTAAAGTTATCCGCAGCAAGCAAACTGGCCAATCAGAAGGTTATGGCTTCATTGAGTTTGTTAGTCATGCTGCTGCAGAAAGGAACCTGCAGACATATAATGGCGCCCTAATGCCAAATGTTGAGCAAACCTTCAGATTGAACTGGGCATCCATGGGTGCTGGTGAAAAACGTGATGATGCTCCCGAGTACACCGTTTTTGTTGGAGATTTGGCAGCTGATGTCACTGATTACATGCTTCAAGAAACTTTTAGAGCAGTTTATCCTTCAGTTAGAGGGGCAAAGGTTGTTACAGATAGAGTTACAGGACGCACAAAGGGCTATGGATTTGTGAGGTTTGGTGATGAAAGTGAACAAATGCGAGCCATGACTGAGATGAATGGAAGGTTCTGTTCCACTAGGCCCATGCGAATTGGCCCGGCTGCTAACAAACAAAAAGTTGGTGGTCAGACCACTAAAGGTATACATAATTCTTCAAGCTTTTGTTTGGCGCTAGATCATCAAACCAAATTGCACTTACTTGTGCTGTTATTATTCGTTCTCGTTCTATGATTTTTTTTTTCAAGTTTACAGTTCCCGTGCATTGGTGGCTATTTTGTTTCGGAATATTTGGAGTATAGATGTGTCTTTGTCGAGCAATGCTATTAAGTTGCTTTATTTCATTTGTTAAGATAAGCAGGGCTAACGGCCGTCATTTCCTTCCAGTATTTAAAACTTTAAGGTTATGAAGTATTAAAACTTGCATAATCTCATAAAAAACTCCGGTTGTCTCAAAGCAGGGTGTCAGGAGGCTCTATCATATAGGGGCCTGGAGCCACCAATATCAGCTGAAATGATAACCCTTTTAGTGCCTGGTTTTGAGTAGGTCAGTTTTATTTATGTTTCTTACTATTTGGTTCCTTCAGGTTTTCCTTTTACTTTCTAAGCTCCCAGTCAAATTACTTTTTTATTCAAGCCTTCTTATACAATTTTAATTACAGCCGCACTAATTACTCTCTATATCCATGCACCACTTTCCTTTGTGTCATTAGATGATGATTATTAGACTTCTTTTTCGTTCTGGTCCTATTATTCTCCAAGCACTTATAACTGTGTCTACTCCTGTTAGAAAAGGCTCACCACAGGGGTTAGGCGATGATCAAGGTCAGTGAAACTGCTTACAGTATGCAGATTTTGCAGCATTGTTTAGACAATTGCCTGGTTTTCTTCTCGCTTGGTTTGGCCACTTTTGTCTTTCATTTTATAGTCTTCATAGGGTCCAAGTCAGAGACCATTAGGAGTGAAGTATACGAATTTCATTTCTCTATTAGTTCCATTGTTAGCAAATGGTGTTGCTTTATTGTTGTATAAATCCCAGACATGGCCAAAGATTTTTTCATATTTCTCATGTAATAATGTAAAAATAAACCTGATTATTGTTGGGGGTATAAGATAATTTTCCGACTTCGAGGTTTTATGTAGTATTGCTTGTTGTGATGCTCTAACAAGACAATCTAAATCGATGATTGCTTATTTTATCACAGTGCTTATAGTTATTCAGAGTTGGGCAATAACATGCAGAAGAATTGAATGTATAGACTCAATAAGGAACACCAAATTCTTCTTTTTTTCCCATTCCTCTTATTCTCCATCTGGTTCAATGCCTTCATGTTTTCTGCATAAGCTATCCTGTACTGATTTCTCTCCATGTCTGTCCTGTTTGCCTTGAAACTGAGTAAGTGAAAAGAATCAGCAATGCGTGTTACACTGTGTAATACATGTTGCTTGATTCTTTTGGCAATCTTAATCATTACTCTTGCTGTCCTTTTTTCCCTATGAACTTCTATTTAATCCATATTTTGTCACGGTTATTTTGTACAGTATTTTGACTCCATTTTTTTTGCAGTTTCATCAAAACGAGCAAGTAATCATAAAATATTCATAATATAAGTAATATAAACAAAATGTTGCATTAAAACCCGATTATACTCATAATTTCCATCTAATGCACCCTTAAACTAAACTAATTCGATGTTTGTATGTTCTATCTGGATTGAGTGTGGCGACTGTTCACTTGCTTTTGGTAATTGATTTTGTGATAGTAGACTTGAGGTATGCTCAGTTTATGTAATCTTACACATCTTGTATTTGATATGCCAATCAAGGAAAGACATCAGTGTTGCTTGACTTCCTTCTCTGACTCCTTTTCCCCCATTTCTTAACCGACTAACTTTTGAAATTGCAGGCTCGTACCAGACTTCTCAAGGAACTCCAAGCGAGGATGATCCAACTAACACCACTGTTAGTATATCTAGAGAAGATTGATTATGTTAATTTCTTACTCCTACTATATAAAAATGTAGTTTTATTCATGTTTTTGTATTTTCTGTCCATGCAGATCTTTGTTGGGAATTTGGACTCCAATGTCGACGAGGAGCTTCTAAGGCAGGTGTTTGGACAACATGGACAGTTGCTCCATGTTAAGATACCTACAGGCAAACGATGTGGTTTTGTCCAATACGCTGAGAGGTAAGTTAAGAAACTGGCAGTTGTTTCTTCTTTTTTGTTCCTTGTCACAGATTCAGGGGTTTCAGCCTTCTCATGTTCTGTGCATAATAACAGAAGCTGTGCTGAAGATGCACTTCGGATCCTGAATGGAACCCCGCTGGGAGGACAGAGTATTCGTTTGTCATGGGGCCGTAGTCCATCAAACAAACAGGTTAACTGCGTCTGATTTTCTCATTTCAGTATCCTAGGTTACCTTTCTACTGGCATGCCTCTCATCAATCTAAACTTCCAGTCTCAGGTTGACCCTAACCAGTGGAGTGGCAGTGGGTACTATGGATATACCCCCACCGGATATGAAACATACGGGTATGCTCCACAAGCACAGGATCCGAATTTGTACTATGCAGGATATCCTGGATATGGGAACTACCCACCCCCACCGCAGCAGCAACAGCAACAACCACAGGTGCATATGTGAAAAATATTATGATGAACATAGGTGCATATGTGAAAAATAAGTACTCCCTCAATCCCATAAAAATATGTGCACGTTCCATCTTCATCCGTCCCATAAAAATATGGGCATTTCCATTTTGGACAGTTGTCCTCAACTTATTACGTGTATACATCAATTTGCTTACAACTTATACCACTATGAGTCTATGACCCACCATTACAACTCATTAAACACTAGTAATAATGTGGATCACACTATCCATTAACACTAACCAATTATGCATTAATTCTCGTGACATTTCAAATGCACATATGTTTATGGGACGGAAGGAGTATATATTAGTGACCTACATGAGGCTTTTTCTACATCATTTTAGTTACGTTTCTCAGCTTCTACTTTCCTCTATTTTCTGGAGGCTTTATCATAATCTTTTTGTTTAATATAGCATCTTTATGTCTCTTTTATTGTGTTTAACACATTTCATATATTCAAAAATTTTATGTGGTTTGTTTGGTAAGTGCTTTCTGGATCTATGGCTGGATTACATCCATGCATGCTTCTGTTGTAATAATGTTAACAGTTAAACTATGATAGAAATTTTAAGTAAGCTCTTTGCAGAGCCGGTGTAATTTTAGTTACGTTTCTCAGCTTCTACTTTCCTCTATTTTCTGGAGGCTTTATCATAATCTTTTTGTTTAATATAGCATCTTTATGTCTCTTTTATTGTGTTTAACACATTTCATATATTCAAAAATTTTATGTGGTTTGTTTGGTAAGTGCTTTCTGGATCTATGGCTGGATTACATCCATGCATGCTTCTGTTGTAATAATGTTAACAGTTAAACTATGATAGAAATTTTAAGTAAGCTCTTTGCAGAGCCGGTGTAATTTGTTTCAATGCTGTTTCTTTTGATACTGAGATTCTGAGAAATTATGCTAACAAAGTCTAGGCTCAGAGCATTATGTGATCTTGTTATTTTTTGTGAACGTCTAAAAGTTTGTCCCCCACTCTCTAGTTGGTATTGTGCCGTCTGGAGAGTGATGCTTGTTTCTGGCGATCTAGGGGACGTGTGGTTGGTCCCTTTCTGATTGTCATGTACATATAATGCATATACCCATTAGTTTTTTAGCTCTTTGCATCTTGTATTGATTAAGATTCTCGTCTGCAGTGAACTGTGTTAATCAGAGGATGCACTGCAGCTTCTGGATGTAGCGCAGTAGCATCAAGGGAGATTATCAAAGATGGGTTAGCTGTTGGTCTAAAGTGATCATAGCAGCTACCTAATATATTCAAGACTCCTTTTGGCTAGAGAGTGTTTTCAACTTGATGAGTAGTTGAACTAAATTCGGCGCTGTTTTTCTTCAAACTAGTTTCTCTTTTTGTATCAGAATCAAAAGAATCTCTTCTTAAGTTTCATGTCTATTTTGCTCTGCATTTTTGTTTGTCTAATGTGATCTGGCACTGGCGTCTATAGACGGTTTTGTTTAGCGTATGTGAGTTCGCTGAGGGATTGACTGGAACATGTTGATGTCTTAACGTTTCATTATATTGCACCTTTTCTATGTGTAATTACTAAACATGCTGCTCTCATTTTGAATCAAGAGATAGATAAATAGATACATCCATTCCATACTCGAGTTATTTGAATCTATAACTTCAGTGGAATACACCCCAAGATGAGTGCTTTCCTATTCCGATTTCCCCAGAGCACTCTGCTACTGACATTGAGAGATGAAAGCTAGGGGAGCGAATGGGATTAGATACCCCAGTAGTCCCCAATAACTCATCCCCGCATGAATTGTTAAGGATCCAATAGCTCCAACATTGATTCCCTTGTATCTGAGGATCTGATGTGTCAATTGGGAAATTGTGCCCCTAGTGACTGATGGATATCTCGTATCTGAAAACTAGGAATGTGATCAAATGAAAACTCTAAATATTGTATAAATTCAAAATTATGATTTGGACTATTGAAAAATGCCAACAGATCAAAAAAAAGCATCAAAGAGAAAATGTCAACAGAATTTCAGCGGTAGTCAATGATTGATACTGTGTTGATATTGTGTTATACTGTGTTGACATTAAAATCTTGAAATTTTACACTGTGTTGATATTGTATTGAAACTATGCTGAAGCTATGTTGAGGAGTTTTGAGTTTGTACAATATATAAATTTGCATTTTATTACTACCCCTGAAAACTAATAGTCGCAAATAGAAACCAAGTAACCATTTTATTTTCAGAGTTCGAATGGGGGCATGGGTTCATGAAAAACGCCATATTTTCCTGAGCATCATGCATTAAGCTGTCAAAGACAAAAATATGAAGATATTCACTTTTACTCTGAGAAGTAAAATATCCATGGGTTGGCCTTCAAAGCTATTATCCCTTAACAAAATACCACTCTACCCTTTTTACTTCTGTTTGGCTTTTTTAAGTTCAAGCAGCTATCCAAATAACTTATGGACATCACACTACAGTTGAAAGAATTCGTACCTGATCTTTAAAAAATACCACCTTCAGTGCAGCAATCAAAGCATCAAACTGTGAAAGGTTCAGAGGAGAATCAGTTAAAATACATAAGCAGACTTATAGACAGAAAGGGACAAAAATGTGTTACAGAGTTCAACCAAAATGTGTGATTTCATTTTAGCTTAAGAAAGAGATTAAGAGAGTGTAACCATGACAACCTACATGTTGGTATAAGTTTCTCAAAAGTGCATCCAGTAATTTGTAGTTTTAGCAGATATAAGTTGTTTATCTAGTTGGTATTCCTGTACACCTCTGATGTTTTAAGTCCCAAGCCTGAAATTTCCTTACCAGATTTTGTTTTATTCAGAAGCCAGCCACTACTGCAAAATGCTTTACTTTTCACACACTTCAGTTTTTTTTTTCTTATACTGTTAGTACAAACCTGTTGTACTAACATATACAAAAATTATTTTGTACACACTTCATTAATTAAGTAGTAACTTTTAATACTAGATGAGTCTTTTAAATAAAGATGAATTAAAATTAGAGTAGTCAATTTGAATAAAAGTTTGATTCGTGTCACCATTGGTATTGTTCATAATATATAGGGGTTGAGGTTAATTCTCAATTTTGTCTTGATTGGCTTTGGCGGTGGTAAACCAGCGATGATGGATGACGGAAGAATGAGTTGAGGTGGAACTTAGAAGTTGGTAATGTGGAACCATATAAAAAAGTGCGGAATGAAGATTGAAGAAAAGTAATGAAATGTGGCACATGAAATCCAAAAATACAAGAAAAATTCTAAAATTTAGTATTTTTAATTAAAAATTACAATCCAATCGTGCAACCCTCTTAACCAGTCAACTCTAATGGGCTAACCAGTTTAGCCCGTTATTATATTCGGGTTTTGAAATTAGAGCCCTAAGATGCTAATTTTAACATGTACTCTAATTAACATCCCTAATTGTAAATACTCATTTGTAATTAACATGTACTAATAAAATTAATAATAAGTTAGTAATTTTAACTTATGAAAAGTATTTTGTTTATTTATTATAAAAATATGTGATATAACGTGCAACACATAATACATTATGCTAGTATAAAACATAATGGGCTTTAGATTTAAATTAGTTAGCAATTAGGAGTACAATAAAAAGTGATTTATTCGAAAAAGGAAGAGTCTTTTAGTGTTTGCATATTTCCGCTACCTAATAAAAAAACAATTACTACATTTACATCTATCCAAAAAAATAGATAAAGTTATAAATGACACGAATTTTAATACGCAATTGATAAAATAAGAGCATCTCCAATGGGACGGATGTCTTGTCGCCCTTCCTGACGGACTTCCCAAAAACACCTTCTGCCACGTCATAAGGACCTCCCACAACACTGTCACGTCATAAGGATATCCCACTGCATAGTGGCGGACATCCCCAAGGACTTCCCGGCGGACATCCACAATAATAAAAATTCACAAATATACAATTTATTACGAAATTAAAATTTCGACACGAGCGGTATATATAGAGTTTTTTTATAAAAAATTAAAAATAAAAAATCGGGACGTCCGCCGGGACGTCCGTCGTGGCACCGCAATGGCGGACGTCGCGACGGACGTCCCCCGAAAGCCGCGGATGAGAGGTGTCCACACCCGACATCCGCATCCGCCCCTCCCACGCCTAATGGCGAATGTCCCGCGCGGACTTCCCGCAAGGCGGTCCGACGTCCGCCGGGACATCCTCCATTGGAGATGCTCTAAGAGAGAGAGAGGAAAAATGTGATGGAAGTATTATTAGTGGATTGTGTGATCAAATTTAAAATAATATGTAGGGTTAATATTTATTTGAAATATTCCATATTTAAAATTGGTCTAATTTCAGCGGACATCCAAAAATGGAAGAATTAATCTACTATTTTTTTATGGATGTAGTATCATGAAAGGTATATTGACAAAGACTTTCTTCACTATTTTAAGAATTTTTCCCCCTCTTTTTTTTGCATTAAGATTATTTCGGTACATCTACTTTATATATTTCTCTTTTTCCACATTATTTGTATATCCTCTCTTTTCTCCATATTTTATAAATTTTAATTTCTCTCATTTCATCATTTATTCAATACTTCCAATTTTATTTGGATTTCTTTTATCTTATTATTAATACATTAAGAAAATTAGCCTTATTTTACAAAATTTTGTATATCTTGTTATATATTTTTGCACTAATGCGATATTTTATTTATCAAATTATGGAATATTATTGTATTGTACGATTTTAATTTTTTCTCTTTTTTCGTGTGTAAGATTTGAAAGATTTTGGATATTGTACATATCTACTTATGTATTGTTGCAATGATTTGATATTTTTATTCTTTTTTCGTACGTAAGATTCGGAAGATTTTGGATATTATATCTACACCTATATATACACCTCATTGCACTTCATTTCATTCACATCTTTCATCCTTCTCGACTACAAATTTTCCCTCTCTAGTTATATAATGAATGACGATAGCGATTCCTCGAACATCGGCGAATCACAGTATCCCAGCGGTGGGTCCCAGATCCCCAGCGGCGGATCCCAGTTTGGAGCCGGAGGTGGTGGCGGGTTCCCCAACGCGGGCTGCATGGACGGCGGGTTTGGAAGCGGCAGCTACGGTGGATACCAGTTTCCCGGCGGGTACCCTCCATTCCCCGGCGGCTACATTCCATTCCCTTGGCCGTACCCTCTGTACCTAGGCGGCGGGTACCCTCTGTTCCAAGGCGGATACGCCGGTGCTGGTAGACCGTTGAACCCCCAATCGCAGTTTGGGGACAATGCCTATTGGCCCAACATGGGCGGGTTGGCCGATCGAGCGGATGATTCCGTCCCGGCGACCAATGAGTTCTTCAGCAATGAAGAGTTCTCGATGCCGGGGTTAGATATGTCTTCGTACATGGAGGAAGATCCTCAGCCGACTAGGAGGGGGTCCCGGCAGGAGAGGGGTTCCAAGAGGATGAACTACAGTGTGGCTGAAGGGGAAAGCAACTTCCAGCAGGTCATGCAGAAGAGGAAAGCAACTTCCAGCAGGTCCTCGGAAGTCCAATCCAGCTCGGCCGCTACAGATCTGACCCAAAGAGTTAGGATCAAAGCGATGAAGGCGCTGTTCGACATGGTCAAACTTTGGGCTACCGAAACTAACCCCGAAGTGAAGAAGGAGTATGCGTTTCTCATCCGAGAGATGAAGCGCAATTTGGGCTTGCCCGTTGATGGGGGTGCTGGGGATGATGAGAATGATGCAGACGAGTGAACTGAGGAGTGGTAGAATTGTTTTTTTTTTTTTTTAATTGTGGATTTTTTTTTTATTTTAATAAAATATGTATGGTTTTCTCTATATTTTATTTCTACAATTTATTTCATTTTGGTTGTTTTTATATTTGATAAATATCAATAATTAAAATGAATTATATAGAGATACTGAGATAGGCTGAAGATGGGCTATGAGATTGGCTGATGACTTGACAAGAGGAAATTGGAGATGAGCTGTCATTATTGTGAATGCTCTTATTTGGACTTTTCTTATTGTTTTCCGTGTAACATTGTAATCGTATAAGATTTGAATATTTTGTAATAGAAACGGTACTATTATATATACGTATTATGGAGTAATAATTAATGCAACTTAATTATTTCAAGAATTAAAGTGAGTACTGTAAAGAAATAATTATTTAATTATTTCAAGAATTAATGCAACTTAAATTATTACAAACCCATTCTCTCTTTGTATTTCTCCAAACAATATCTTCTTGTTCTTGTCATATCTCATTATATTCACTTAAACCATTGATTTTCCATGACCATGTTTTAGATACAAGAACAACAAGTGAAATTCAAGGTTACCATTCAGTCTTGGGTGACTAATTTCCCTTATCTCATGGTTACCATCCAGTCCTGGGTGACTAATTTCCCTAATCTCAGCATCAAAATCATCATCTGCTTCGTACACTCTATACATATACTGCACATGTGATGTGTTATATTGCTAACTCACCTTAAATTGCTAACTATAACTAAATGATATGCATTGGATCATTAAATCAAGGCACAAGATCATTAAGTCACGAGTATCAATAAAGTGTACAAAAAATTGTCAATTAAAGGTATTAATATCAATTAACATAAAGTTAGTTATAACTAACTTTTAAAAAATATCTCAAAACTTTAAATGCATATAACTATCTCGATTTAAATTATTTTTTTACACAACATATATCAAATTGAAGATAATTTTATAAGGATTCCAACGAGATCCTGCGTACATATGTTTCGATGTCGACATTTGATAATATTTTCATGAATTTTCATAAAATTCATGCAGCAGATTACGTCAATACAACTTACAAAATATGTCAATATAATACATGAATAATGTCAATATGAAAATGTATTTACCTTTTCATGTATTGATGTTCACATATTTAATACACTAAGTTGACTGAATGTTTCTCAACCCCATATTTGGTAGTTATTCTTATCTTTTCAATATTAAAGAAATAAAAAAAATAAAATTACACATGACAATTTGTAAACCATTAGATCTCCAAACTTCTATGGTTTTAGAGCATCTCCAATGCAAATAGGCCAGCCGTCAGCCACTCTCTCTCTCCCTGCCACGTCAGCAGCACTAAAAATCCACCTGCCACATCAGATTTTGGCCAGCCATAGGTCAGCCGCAATAAAAATAATTCAAAATATACTATATTTACGGAATTAAAATTACGATTAAATTACGGATTAAATTTACGACACAGATACGGGAATATTAATTCATTTCATTCAAAAAAAGTACAAAGATTTAAAAAAAAAATACATGATTTTTTTTTTAAAAAGGGCTTCCACACACGAGCCCCGCCACTATCTACTCCTCGCCGCCGTCGCTGCCGCCACCCGGGGTATCTCGACCCCACGTCGGAACCCCCCATCTGTGCCCTCGCGGTATCCAAATCAACCCGCATGCTCTCGAGCATCGAGTGAAGAAACATCTTCTATGTGGGGTCAGTGGCGTTCTTCCAATCTTGGAAGACCTTGTACATCTGCTCCCGCGTTTTGTTACGTGAATAGAGAGTGTACTCCAGTGGGGCGGGTGGGAGGGCGGCGGACTGGACCTCATGGGGCGAGAGGGGGGATCCTTCCCTCGCAGCCCGTTGCGCCCGCTTCTGTCCAACCGGGCGAGGGCGACCAGCAAATGAAGGAGGGGATGGAAACTCCTCAGCATCCGGGGAGAGGTCGTGGGATCCGCCGCTGCCGCCGCTGTAGTCGCCGGTATAGTTCAGCCTCTGCTTCTTCGGCCACCCAAACGTCGCACCCCGCACGGAACTTCTCGGAATCCTTCAAAGCAACTCAGAGCATTCCCAGAAGTGGAAATCCTTGTACTTCCCCGCCAAGGGGAACTGACTCTCGGCTATCCCCCGGGCATCCTCCTCATTCTTCCCACTACTGAGCCGACGGAGGGCGTTGGCGTACAACGCCGAAAAACGGTCGACCGTGGCCCTGATGCGCTCCCACCCCTTCCGCACCTCCACCCCGCTGAAGTCCTTCCCGTGCGGGCGGTGCCTCCTAGGCAGCTCTAATCTTCGCCCACATGTTGACGACCCGCCGGTTGTTCGCAACCAGCGGATCGTCGCACACCTCCAACCACCCCCTGGCCACCCCGGTGTACTCATCCTCCGTCTACTTCCTCCGGCCGGGGGTGTCGTCACCAACGGGCTGCGACGACTCACCGACCGCCTTGGCCTTCCCCTCGTCTTCTTCTTCTTCGCGCGGCCCGCCCCGCTGGAACGGGAGTGTCCGGATCGCCGAGATCGATCCCATGTCATGCAATGACAAAAGGTCATCGCCGGTGAAGCTGCGTCTCCAGCTGGGTCGACGTGTGAGACGAAAGCCGATCAAAAAATCCGAGAGAGGGACGATAGGCCGTGTCACCCCCGGTGACCCACAACATCCGGGATGCATACCCATTATCATGTTGCATCATCCACAGGCCCCATGCGCCGCCATCGGCCCCATCCAGATCCCACGGATACTGCGTGGGAGTCTGAGATCCACTCGTCGCTGGACTGGACTCGTTGTTGTGATCCATCGCTCGATGATGCTCTTGTACAGAGAAAGTTAGAGAGAGAGAAAACTCCTTAAAACAATTGGTTCAAATGAAAATGAAACTAAAATCGCGTTTATATAGGTTTTAAAAAAAATAAAAAATAAAAAATCGTCGCTGGCCGATCGGGCCGCCACAATGGCGGCCAGCGCATCGGCCAGCGCTTCGGCTAGCGACGCGCGTTCGGCTAGCCCACGCCGAAAATTTTGCCGGTCGCCCCTGGCCGCCTCCAATGGATCGGCTAGCGACGCAAATCGGCTAGCCGGTTTGCTAGCCTGCATTGGAGATGCTCTTAGATTAGTTGTAGTTAGCAATTGATCATACCCCTACTGCACATATGAAACTCGCTCTTTACACGTCCTGTATGTAAATAAGTAGAAATGCAAACAGGTCAAGCAGATTTACCAAACCAAACTGGTCAAGCGGAAACCAGACTTACTTGCATGTCGTCGGACGCTCTATAAGAGTTGTTTCACAAATACTATTAGCTAGTACATGGAAGTAAGAATCGATCGCACGAGGAAGATGGTGTTAAGCATGTGTTTTGGACTTTCCGGAGGGTTTTTGGCTGCTGCCACGCAATCTAGTGGGTTAAGTTTAAATCTACTCGACTAGGCGGAATGCACTGTACTCTATCTAACTGGCCTACTAAACGGGAAAGCGGGAAAGGTACAGAAATATGCATGAGCACTAAACATGTAACAAACGTTTTGATCTAAACTAAATTAACTAAGAGCACCTGCGACTACAAGATCATGTTGGAGACTTTCTTAAAATAGGCAAATAAAGTGTAAAAGTAAAGTGAGGACCAATTTCTCTAACTAACACTCCTAGCAGGAAAGCTATAAAAAGGCATAAAGCAAAAAGAACTTCAAATCTGATAGAGCTAGCAACTTTATCTTCTTCATGCAATTAAACTATAAACAAGGCAAAATAGGATATGAAGCGCCATGGTCGAAATGAAATAGAGCATAGTCTGGGCTATAGTTTGCCATTGCGGATGGCCGCCCAAAGCCTTGCCCCATACGCCCGCCCTATGTATAGTCAGGACTATAGTCCACCATTGCGGGCACTTGTTTTATATCCCGCACTATGGTTTTCTAATTGTTTTTTATTTTTATTCCTATTTTCCACTATGTAAAAATACCATAGTTTATCTTCTTTTCTCACGCATTCTAATCTCTTTCCCAACTCACTTTCCATCGAAGACATTTGGTCATATAATCGTTAAAACTGTATTTCTTAGTATTGCGCGTTATACTTTTTTGGCTTTTTAATGGAACGGAGTTTTTCATGTTGTGGTCCCTCCGTCCCATTGAAGATCACTTTCATTTTTGATTTGTCTCAACCAAGATGACCAATTACATAAAATGGAAACACAATTATCTCTACTTTACTCCCCCTTTCTTACTTAAAATCCTCCTCTTAACACTTAAAATAGAGTGAACTACATAAATGGTACTTGATCTTTCACTTTCGCACATAAATGGTACCTGATCTTTATTTTATATCGTTTTTGGTACCCAGTGACAAAAATAACCCTAGGTACCAAATATGTGATTTTTTTTTATCATGGAGGATATTTTTGAAAATCTATCAATATATAAAGTGGGAGTTATGAAGAAAATTGCATAAATGCCACTCAAGGTGGTTTTGGCGGGAAACATTATTTTATGCGTGTAGTAGCATAGGTTAAAATTTCAGAGCATATTGTAAAATCAGTTTTGTCAATGCTTGGCAACTACCTTCTGGAGCACTTTTCACTCCTTTTCTCGGTAACACACAATTGAGGTATAGGTATAGGTGCAGGCCTATTACAATAGACAGATCCTATTCATGCATAGAATACAATTACAATTACAAAATGGAACTTTTTTTAATCTATTATTCTATCAATATATAAAGTTAGAGATTTTGAAAGGTAATTTTAGAATGAGAAAATGACATAGTAATGTCACGCGTGTACCACATTCTTTGTTTAAAGATCCGATCTTTACCCGCTCCTGCTGGAGGTACTGTGTCTTGCTGCGGCGTGGAGACTGGTGTTCAGTGGGTTCCAACGAATAGAGATAAGGAAATGAGGGAATGGATGGAAGCGCAGGTGATGCGGCTATGCAGGCGAGGCAGCCGCGGCGAGGCGCCACTTTGGGGTTAAATGTATTAGCTGTAGAAGAAGATTGTTGTATGTATACGTACTACGCTAGCATATTAGTTTGGGCTTAGTGTATTAAATTTAGAATTTAATTTCTTTTTTATTAGATAGAACTATTATTGAGTTTTAGTTAGGACTACTAATACGTTGTTGTCTTTACATTTTACAATTAATTTTTTTAAGTATATTAATTTAAGTAAAAATGTTGAAAACTCCAATTGAATCTATGATCAATTCAAATATGTAATTATTCTATTTAATCAGAGATTATTTGAAATCTCAAATTATACAATTAAAACTAAAATATTCCTTAAAATATGAGATTCCAATTATTTTATATTCAATTGAACAACTAAGAATTTCGATTTTATCTTACACTAAGTAGAAAGATGCAATTCATAGTAATCAATCATGTTTCCAATTTATTCCAAATGATACAATAAATCTTCAATTGATCAATTAGAACTTCAATTAACCAAATTTCAGTTATATTAATTTATTTATTTTATGATTGAACACTTCAATTTTTATTTTCAATATATTCTTTTAGTTTGAATTGTTAATAGTGTATATACTAATAAAATGTACAGATCCCAACGACAACTAGATCGATATCGAAAATGAATGCATTTCAATTATATTGTTATGTGACATGTGGAAGTTATGACAACATAGCTTAGTATTAAATTAATAATTTTAAAATTTATAACTATATTGAGGTGGATAAATATCTTACCTAAAACCATTTATTTTAGTATATCAAGATTTTGATATCCATCATGTGGTATATATATAAAATTGTGTCGTAGACTAATTTTTGGATAAAATGAAATATATTTGAAATCTAAATAGTTAGGGCATCAACAATAGGGTAGACTATAGCCCGGATTATGCATGCATACAATGAGTGGACTATAGCCCGGACTATCAGGATAATTGCAGTGCATCAGTGAACAACATCCTTCTTTTATCTTGAACTTCAATATCCACTTCTATTCCCGTAAGGAGAGGATGACTATAGAGAAGATATTGGTTTTTTTTTCCTATTCTATTGCTTCTTCTTCAAGCTATAGAAAGAGAGTTAAGCCCGAAAGAATTTTTTGCATATCGCTTGCATGAAAGAATTGGTGAGAGTGTTTTGTTATTTTGTATTTGCGGCGATTATTCCAACAATTTGTTATTCAAATCTCACTCATTGCTTACTTTTTCTTTTTTTTTTTATATCTTATTCTAATTAACAAATATTTACTTCTATATTTTATTCTAATTAACAAATATATTTTTCTCCATGAATCTCACAAATTAAACATATATTGAATTGTGTGTCGAATATGTATCTTTCTCATAAAAGTCCAATAAAAACCAATATACTTTTTAATGTGAACGTAACTATATTAATGTATATTTCTTTTCAATTATTTACAATTCGTTCTCATTAGTTAAAAATCATAAGGCCCGTGCATAGCACGAGTGTTAATACTAGTTTCAATTAAATGGCAAATATGTGATTATTTTTTCTTCCTTTCTTATTTCTTTTTTTCTTATTTAGTTCCTTCTTCTTTATTTTTTCTCATTTTCTTCTTTCTTTTTAGTATTTTATCTTCCTTTCTATTTTTCTTTTTTCTCCTTAATTTATGTTTCTTTCTTCTTTCTTTTTTCTTTTTTTCTTCTTTCTTTTTAGTATTTTATACACATAATATCAATAAAAAACAAAATACCTAATTAAATTAATTATTTAAAGTAATAAAATTAATTGAATATTTTTTATTAAATTATTTTATACTCATTTTAAAACACCTAACTAATAATATTCAACTTTTATATCATTGCAATTCACAATGTTAAATTTTTATTTAGGCTATATTGATTAGTTATTAATTTAATGTAAAATAATAATAATAATAATAGTAGTAATTATTATTATTATTATTACTACATATTATTATGTGATTCATAATTTATATAATTATACTACAATTATTTATTAATTACTACTCTCAGTTTTTAGTATTATAATAATATTATTATTATAATAATTAAATAAAATTATAATTATAATTATATTTAAGTATATTTGAATGATATTAAAAATGAATTAATTATTAATTTATAACATAAAAATAATAATATTAATATTGATTAATAATAATAGTATAAAGAATGAGGAGAATTAAAGAAGATATTATAATATCACTTTTGGTACTTATTTTATGGATGTCCAAAATACCCTCTATGACATAAATGGGAAAATATATTTGTTTAAAGGGCATTTTTGGAAGAAAATTGCATAAGATACCAAAAATGTGATTTATAGGTACAAAAAACGATATAAAATAAAGATCAGGTATCATTTACGTGCGAAAGTGAAAGATCAGGTACCATTTATGTAGTTCACTCCTTAAAATATAACTGCATAAAATTCCGTGCCGACCAAGAAAAGAGTAATCTTCCTTGGGATGGAGGGAGTATTAAATATTGTTTCAAATAGGAATTTTTTTTTTAGATTAGGACTAGAGGATCATTTTTTTTTTTTATGAAGCATGTGTAATGATATTTTTTTTAAATTATTTACAGTTTGTATTCATTAGCCGAAAATTATTTGGTCCGTGCGTAGCACGAGTGCTAATACTAGTATGGACAAACTTTTGGCTTTATATTTTTCAGATCTTGTGCAAAATTTAATTAAAGTACCTCAACCTCGCAACGGACATAAAATGCCCCTTGACTTTTATCTAGTACTCCTTTTGTTTCACCGAAATGACTCATTTTCCTTTTTATTTTATACTATCTAAAATGACTCATTACTAAAAATAAAAACCTCTTTTATCTCTACTTTATTCTCTTCTTGATTAACATACAAAATTAAACTATACACCCGAAGAAGTTCCTTGAGACCATCTCTTCCGTTTTCTTCATAAATGAAACATGAAAATAATAATTTCAATTAGTATTACCCAATTAGTAAGTGATCCGCAATACCTCCAGCAGAATTAAGTTATAGGCACGTGGTCAGCATACGACATTAACGTAAAATCTCAACAAGAGCCACATAAAAATTAAAAAAAAAAACACAAAAACATGAATATAATTTATTACAGAAAATTATTAAATGAATAGCGACAAAACAACAATCCAGAGTGAAATATTTCCGTCTTCATCTTGAAGCTGAGTCGCCTCAACACTCTGACAATCCTACCGCATGGCCTCGCTTCTCAACAGCGGGATTTCGCCCTTTTCGTCGCAGCACGTTTCTGAATTCCCAAAGGGCCCTCTTTTGCACTCAATCCCCAAATCCCCTATTCTCCGAAACCCCAATTCAAGAACTTCCTTGAAGATTAGGGCTGATGTCGGATATGAGCCCAAGACCACAACCGATTCTCCAGGTAAGAAATCCTTAGACTCATCATCCAGCGACGATGACCCACTTCAGAAATTCTTGAAAAGAGATTATAAGTGGGGCTTCACGCAAGAAATTGATTCTTTCACAATTCCTAAGGGGCTTTCCGGAGAAACTATTAGGTTAATTTCTTCAAGAAAAAATGAGCCCGATTGGATGTTGGAGTTCAGGTTAAAGTCATATGAGAAATTTGTTAAGATGAAAGAGCCCTCGTGGTCTGATAATCAGTACCCCAAAATTAATTTCCAAGATATTTGTTACTATTCGGAGCCCAAAAAGAAGCCAACTTTAAATAGTCTTGATGAGGCTGATCCAGAGCTGGTTATGTATTTTGAGAAGCTTGGGATTCCGTTGAATGAAAGGAATAGACTAGCTAATGTTGCAGTGGACGCCGTTCTAGATAGCGTTTCCATCGCGACTACTCATCGGAAGACTCTAGAGAAGTCCGGTGTTATCTTTTGCTCGATTTCAGAGGCTATTAAGGAGTATCCCGACTTAATTAGGCAGTATCTAGGCAGGGTGGTGCCTGCTGATGACAATTTCTATGCTGCTTTGAATGCAGCCGTGTTTAGTGATGGTTCGTTTGTGTATATACCGAAGAATACCAAGTGTCCAATGCAAATCTCGACGTATTTTAGGATAAACGCCATGGAGACAGGGCAGTTTGAGAGAACCTTGATAGTTGCAGAAGAAGGAAGCTTCGTGGATTACTTGGAGGGCTGCACTGCTCCCTCTTATGATACGAATCAGTTGCACGCAGCTGTGGTGGAGCTGTACTGTCATGCTGGTGCCGAGATCAAGTACTCCACGGTTCAGAACTGGTACGCAGGAGACGAGAACGGGAAAGGAGGGATATATAATTTTGTTACCAAGAGGGGACTCTGCGCTGGTCCTCGATCAAAGATTTCATGGACTCAAGTGGAGACCGGTTCTGCTATCACTTGGAAGTACCCTAGTGTTGTCTTGGAGGGTGATGATTCTGTTGGGGAATTTTATTCTGTGGCGTTGACGAATAACCATCAGCAGGCGGATACGGGGACAAAGATGATACACAAGGGGAAGAATACTAGGAGTAGGATTATTTCAAAAGGGATCTCCGCTGGGCATTCGAGAAATTGCTACAGGGGGCTTGTCCAAGTTATGTCCGGTGCAGATAACGCTCGAAATTCCTCACAGTGTGACTCGATGCTCATAGGTGACAAAGCTGCTGCCAACACTTATCCCTACATTCAGGTAAATTCTTGGCTTAATTTTCTTTTGTGCTATATGATCTCTTTATTTATGTGTTACTCTTTTGTTTTATCCGCAATTTCCTTAGTCAGATTGATTATTCTGTGTCAAAGGTTGGTCGGGATGATGATAGATGTTTTCCAGACTCTCCATGTCTTTTTTGAGTTTGTATTATCTGAAATAATTGTTTTGGAATTTGTTTATATAACATTATTAAAAGTAATTATATATGCTAGAGAGTTTTTCCTCTCAATATATGGCTTGTATGAAACCTGCTGGTGTGTGAAACTTCCTTATGAATTGGTTTAATCTTCTGTGTGATATGTGAAAATATCTGGTGTTTACACTCTTGGATCAGAAGAAGCAACTAATATGAAATGGCATCAAATCGCAATCCTTTATCTCTTGTCTCGATGTTGTTATTAAACTTCTTGTTCTTGATTATTTGTAAACTGAGGCTGGAAGTTTTGTGAAATATTGTTAAAGGGAGAAGGCGACATAATATGGCTAAGTTAGAGTTGTTTGGTGTTCATTTTTTCAATGCAAGTGATACTAAATTGGGAGGTTCTAACGTTGGAGAGTCCGGAACAATTTGATACTCATTGTTTTGGTTTATGTCAACAGGCAAAAAACCCGAGTGCTCGAATTGAGCATGAAGCAACGACCTCCAAAATTGGTGAAGACCAGTTATTCTACTTTCAACAGAGAGGTATCGACTATGAGAAAGCTATGGCTGCAATGATCTCTGGTTTCTGCCGGGATGTGTTCAATGAGCTGCCGGATGAATTTGGAGCGGAGGTAAACCAGCTCATGAGCTTGAAACTCGAAGGATCAGTTGGTTAATGAATCGTTGTCCCTGCTGTGCTGTCGTAATATGTACATCTTACTTTGTGAGTTTTGATCCTTCAGATTTGTAATCCTCAGCTATATTTAGAAATGGACGCAAACAAGATATATGTAAAGGTACAAAACCACACAAGCCGTATTCATGTTACAGTTAAAAAGATCATATTCTTCTTACAGTTGAAAGATATGTCAAATTAATTGAAGGCGTATATTTGAATTCACAATATGAAATAAGTGTTACTCACTCCGTCTCACATGAATATGAACTCTTTCTTTTTTAGTCTATGCAACAAGAATGTGCACTTTCTAATTTTGGAAACTTTTTTTCTCTAATAAGGTTGGACTTATTCTCCACTAATAAAATTTTAATTACTTTATTTCTCTACCTCTTTTATACTTTACCAATTTCGTATTAAAACTCGTGCCACGCAAAATCAGTTATACATTGCTGGGCCTTTCAATTTGGGCCGATAAGTAATCTCTTAAATTTAGTCACTTTTTATTTTGTTGTTGCATAAGCTGATTATTGGTTGAAAAAATCAACTTTGGGTAAAATATGGTATTCTCTAATCTGGCAGATCTAGCAATCTCTTAATTAAAATAACTATTCATTTTAATTTTCATTTTGTGATTGCGTAAATTAATTTAGGGGTATTAATTGAACATACCATCAACTTTGTGCAAATTTTAATGGTTCTCATGAAAATCCAATACAAATACACACGAAATTAAAAGGTTTAGGTCAAGTCTTATTATATTCATGTTCTTAATGGGCTGTGTTCGGGTAATCTGTTAAAAATTATATTACTACTCTCTAATTTAATTATTATTTTAATTAAATTTTTCAACAAATTTGTGCTTTATTTTATTCTCTAAGTTCTTGTAAATCGGATTAATATTGGATTTTTATTGTGTTCAATATCAGGTTTTAATTGTGTACTTTAGGTTCAAGTTTTTATCGTGTCGCATCAACCTTTATTACATCAAGTCGATAACAACTTTGTATCCGATGTGGGTCTTGTACGGATTTGAAGGTAGCAGATCAAATTTGTTTTTGAGTTTAGAGTTTTCTTAATGAACAAGTTCGTGGTTGATCCGGTAACAATCCAACCCTCAATTTAACAATGATTCAACATCAACTTGACATCTCCATGTTGGACATGATGGAATTTAGAAGCTAAAATGGGAAGAATGTGCCGCTATTGCGTGAGGGAGAGAGGTATTTATAGCGGAGGATAAATTATTTAGACCATCTTCAAGGGTACACTAAAACCTAAAATGGGATAGGTATTTAGCTCCAATAGTACTCAAAAACCAATCCTATTTTTAGTTTTTGAGAAAAATATACATATCTTTAGGTTTACACTAAACCAAAACCTAAAAAATTCTCAAATTTTGTGAGTAAAAAAAGCATAAAATAGAGAATATTCTTTTAAGTTTGAGTTTAGTGTAAATGGTTGGAGTAAAATCAATATTAGTGTGAGATTTACACTAAAATGGGTTTGAGTTTAGTGGAATGGTTGGAGATGCTCTTAGTACTAAAAAAATTCATAAAATTTTGAATTTTCATTATGTTAAATAAATAAAATTTGGTAAAAACTACAAATCACACACACCTAGCGTATGTCCGTTGTTATGCACTCGTGCTTTAATTGGGTAAGAGGCACGAGTGCATGCACGAGCGAGATACAACAATGCATGGGCCGTGAGTGCGTTTCGCACTTGGCACACCCACATTGGTGTTTTGGCTGTTTCTTTTGGAGCGAGCCGATCTGGCTATTTTACCAGAAGGTTCATATTGAATGAATATTTTGATGTAGGAGATAAAACAGTGACATACCCCCACAACCAAAAAGTAGCGGTGCTTAAAAGAATGCCGGCAACGGCAACATCACATGGCTACCCTTATTATTATTATTTGGTTATAATTTAATTCCACATAATAACAAAAATTATTGGAGTTGACTACGGAAAAGAGGCATGGGCTCAACTCTCTCATGTACGTCCTTATGGGGCCCTGGCCGAATCTATGGTTTGAACGATGGCTCTATATGTGAGTGTGTAGAGAGAGAGAGTGGTGAGAGGCCAAAACGACATGTTGACTTTGGAGGAGTGGGGACACCTTCTCATGATGTCAGAAGTCACAAGGACTCTGGCAATTAAACTTTAACACTAATAACCATTTTAAATAATGTAGAAGATAATGACGTTACTTGGATTGATTAATATTGCATTGCTTTTTTAATTTCACACATTTCTACTCAGCCCAAATGTAGAGATTATAGATTTGTTAATATTTAAAATGAGTAACTGAGTTACGTGTTCTGATTTTGACCCCTCTCCCTCCCCCTCTACTAAAGTATTGCTCTCACCAACTAATATATGTAGTGCAGTGTTCTACTAGTATTTTGCTAAATTTTATTGCTACTATCATTTTATTACGAAATTTGCTAACTCCCATTTCTAAATTAGCACTAGGAGTCAATGATCACTACCTTTATTTTATGTACATTATTGTTAGAACCATACCCTTGCACACCAAAGCAATTGAATTAAAGAAACCAAGCCTTACACACCAAAGCAATTAAATTATTGAAATTAGAATTGACGCCAACATCTTTTCCTGGCCTATTTGCCCATGGCCAGCTCATTTTCTTACTCAAATTCAACCCATTAATTATTGTAGTATGACACTCCCTTGGATCACTCCAATTAATTCGGCAATTCCTAAGCCTGCATTTCACTATAAATACGAACCACCAAACTCTAAAACATGACCAAATAAACTCTCACTCAAAATTCCTCTCCTCAAACATTCTTGATCTCAAAAAAATGGGGGTGAACAGAGCATACTCCTACTCGAAGATGGAGAGCGAAGATGTGGAGGAGGTGAAGCATCGGCGCGCGCAGTTCTTGATCTACAAGTCTCTGCAGAAGGCGGAGGGGCGGAGGCGGCCGTCGTGGCTGCGTGTGAAGATGTTCAGGTTGAAGATCAAGATTGGGAAGAGGCTGAAGAAGGGCTTCTCATCAACTTCGACGCTCTTCTTTTCTGCCAAGGCCGATTTCTACAAGCAGATTGCCTTTCTGCTCAAATCTTGCAAGCATTTGTTACATGCTAAGCAGGAGCCCGTCGGCCGGAATCTTCACCCAATTTTCTGAGACTTTTTTTTTTTATTATTGTTTTCTTTTTTCTTTTTATGTCAATTACTTGGTCAAGACATAAGTGCAATGGGGCATTCTTGGTGCAGAATATTGGAGTATAAAGTTAATATACACACATATATAGCTTAAGAAGTGGTTAATTAGTTAATTTGTTTGAATATGTTGCGTGTAAGGAAATGTACTTGTATTTCTTGTCGCTAATTGAGGCGATGATTAGTGAGGTTTTGGGTTGAATTAATTGGATAAGTGGATGATTTGAGGGCGTGCCTTAATTTTGAGGGAGATTTTAGATTAATATAAATGATAAATTTGAACCAATTTTGCGAAGAATTTTTCCATTCTCAACCTAGGAACCTCCGTATTCAGGAACCAGATGATAACATGCATATATGGCTTTGTCCTCAAAATATGACATTAGATACATCTACATATGGTTGCACGTCAACGAGGGACGCAGAAAAATTAAATAAAATTATATACATTTGAATTTAAATATAGTGAAATAGTGTCTTTTCATTGTTAAGACTAACAGTTTGTCCACAAATTTTATTTCCGCGACGAAATTTAATTTCAATATGTATACCTTTAGTTTAAGAGTGACCTCCACAGAGATAGAGGGATGAGGAAGAATTAAATAAATATGCGTTGGAAAAGGAGACAGAATGGGTGAGAGGAAAAATATTAAATATAAAGACTAAAATAATCCTTGAGACTAAAAGTTACTGTATCTTTATTGTTTAAAAAGAGAAATTGAATTAAATAAATATGCGTCGGAAAAGGAGAGAGAATCGATGAGAGAAAAAATATTAAATATAAAGACTAAAATAGTCCTTGAGACTAAAAATTATCTTTATCGTTGAAAATAGAAAAATTTGATATGATAGGCCTAATGTTTAGAAAGAAAAATTAATTAAAATATTATTAGTGAAGAATGGGTCACACTTCATTAGAGAGAATTGAATTGTTATTAGTGGAGAATGAGTCTTCATTTAAAAGAAAAAAAGTTTCTTGAATAAAAAAGTTTATAATTTTAAAGTATTGACCAAAAATGGAAATAGTTTCTATTTTTGACATTTTATAAAAAAGGCAAAAAGTCCTAAATAGTGTAAAATATCTCAGATGTAATTAAGTTTTTGTGTAAAGCGATTTTATATTAGATACCCGAAATGCGCTAACCTCGTTGACCAAATTCATTACCATTTTCTAGTAGCACAACACACAAAATTCATTCACATGACCAACGTCCACATCGGCTATTTATAATTACTATATCAAATATGGGTGTCTTTTAGTATTCATATACCATAACTATGATATTGAAAAAAAACTTGAATTGTCTTCAATGATCTCTATATGTTTACATTAATTCAATTTTCATAGACAGCTGCAAATTTTCAAAGTAGGCCTATATGCTGGGCATGTCACGAGGTATGGCTGACTTTGGAATTTTAGTGATTTTCCACGATTTGGCTTTTCAAAGACATTAAAAAATCTGCCTAATATTTGGCCGGCCTAAGTCCTAGCATATATAGACAATGTCGTATACATGCTGCTTGTTCCATGCTCTCAAAGGTTTTTCTTTTTAATAGTAATTCTTTAATCTAATTCGGCATACTTCGTTACTCCTAAAAGCTCAAAATCAATTCATTTCCACTACAAAAATGCAACGGATCATTGTTGGGCTGATAGTGGGACCAAGTTGATGGGGTTGAGTTAGTAGATTTGGATATCATTAAATCATTTCATTTTACAAATCAAAATATGTAAAATCAAAATTCAAAGACTTAGTAACAGCAAGTGCTACGCGATTATTGTTAACAATCTCGATTCAAAATGCAAATGGATCCGGTTCGAATTTAAGTGTTTAGTTATACACAAAAGTAGGGTTGTTGTGAATGCAATAAAATATGCCATGCAGCCATTTACTATTATTTTGTCATTATGAAATATTTGTCATTATACATTTTATTTTATTTGTATTACATTTAACCCTAATTTTCATATTTCATTAATTCTCTTCACTCATATATAATTATAAAAGTATACTACTCTTTCCATTTATACGTGGTAAGTGAATCTCATAATTCAGTAAATTATTACGCTCATTTCTATTACATAACTAATGGAATATATTAAAAGTAAAATCTTCATTACATTAATTTTTTCTATCCAATTTTTATCCATATTTGTAAAAACTTGTATCGAGTTAAAGTTTTCTACTTCATTTCTGCAATATAATGTGTCTCGTTTAACTCGATACAAGTTTTTACAAATATGGATAAAAATTGGATAGAAAAAATTAATGTAATGAAAATATTACTTTTAATAAAAGTGAAACCCCGTTCCATTAACCAATTCCGTTTGCATTGAAACAATTGATAATGGATAGATTAGAGGCAGTAATGGTTAAGTATGTATGTAAAATTTAGAAATTCCATTAGATATTGTTGTTTGAATCAATTTAAATACTAGTAATCATTATCGGGTTGGGGGATGGAGTTGTGTCGGTGAGAATGAGTTACCGAAATGAATAATGGTCGGTGGATGAAGCAAGGTATACAACCGTACAGACAAACAATTTGAGCAACCAGCTTGCTAAATGCTAATTAATCATTATATCCAAGCCTGTTTGATTTCAGACTGGGATATGGAGTAGCAGTTTTTGGGCATGTTACCATATTTATTCCTACACATACACATGTGCTTTTATAAGTATCTATATTCCATATGCCACATGGTTTTGCAAATTTTTTTCTTTGGATTCATCATTCATGAATCACAACCGCTGACTCTTATGTCTATCTGTAAACCCAACGTAAATCTGGATCTGTCGATTTTCAAATCTGGGTTGGGGTGATGGCTTTAGGGCTGCTGCTACTTGGTTTTTGGGCTTTATTTGAGATATGGTGGGCTAAAGTAGATAGTATGATTTTGTTTTATCACAAATGGGCCGATTTGTATTCTCCCTATCACTATATACAACAATATATACTTTCCTTTTTTATTTATAGAATGTGTTCATTCTAATTTTGCAAATGCTTTTATTTATAATAAAGTAAGACTCATTAGCCACTAACTTTTTTTATTTTATCTCTCTCTTTCATTATCACTATTGCATTAAAATCCGTGCTTAATAAAAAATGCATCATATTCTTGTGGAATAGATGGAGTATTAATTTGGAGGAGTACTACATTTCTTATATGAGCATTATGCTCATTTAAGACACAATCTGTTTGTTTTGTTTTTTACGTTTAGTTTGATTCTAATAAATTAAAAATATAATAATTTTTAGATTTATAATTTTTATAAAAAAAAAATTAAGCTCAATTTGTCATCTCTATTCATTTATTTAAAGTTATAGAGAAAACAAAAAAGTTGAGTTTAATTTTTATTAAAATTAAAATATATTAATAGCTAATGTATAAAATAAAACAAGTAACGCTAATTGTGCTGAACAAGCGTGGTGCTCACATAATTTAGAATTCATAATATTAGCCCAATTACGTAAATGAATTTGTCAATTGAATTAATAAATTATGAACTAATATTATTTTAAAAAATATTACCAATGCTAATTTCAAACTAATGTTAATTATGTTAATCATTGAAAATTAATGTATATACTAGAGAATCAATTATTAATCAGATTTAAAGAGTTTTGATGTAGTATTATTGTTTTGAAACAATAATAACAAAATACTGTGTTTAATATTAGTTTTGAATTAATAATGCATATGCATTTGTATTACTAATTCAGAATTAATTTTAATATAAATATTAAAGTCCACATTTATTTCTAGAATAAAACATTAATTTGATTAATAAACTTTATCTTTCAATTATTGTGTGTTTTTCTTTGTATCTAATGTAAGCATGCATATGTTTATTAGCTAGAAACCAGTTTTAAGTTTATATAATCAGTACTAATACATGTCCTCCATGTAACTATGATTGGATAGGAAGCACTTATTATGTTTGGTCTCTATTTATGCTTGTAAATATTTTATCACTACTACGCTTCTGTAGATATTAGATCACAATGCTCACTACGGAATAGGTTTATCGTCAAAATAGGTCAAGCTTGTAGTAGATATTTATACTCCTCTGTCTCCAAATAATTCGACCCAGTATTCTATTTCGACCCGTCCCACATAATTTGTCTCACTTCACTTTTATTATTTTTGGTAGTGGACTCCATATTCCACCAACTCATTCCTATTCACATTTTATTATAAAACTAATACTTTAAAAGTGGGACCTACATTCCACCAACTTTTTCAACTCACTTTCTATTAGATTTTTTAAAATTCGTGTCGGGTCAGAGTGTCCCAAATTATCTAGGACGGAGGGATTATAATTTATGGTAGATATTCGACTACTACGCTTCCATAGGATCTTTGATGTAGGATTATGAGTATGTTTTATCGGTGTTAATTCATGATGTAGATTTTTTTAATACTATGCTTGCGTAAGCTTGTTAGTCTACCGACTAAGGTTAGTATTTAGCTTTCTAGTAATTCCTAAAGTGTGTATAACTTTTGAATACAAAGTGAAATTCAGTCTTTGTAGGCTGTAGCCATTGAAAGGATTGAAACTTTGAAATCGTAATTAGATTTATCCATAGTATGTGGTCTGATCAAAACATGCTAAGAATAATGTTTTCATTTTGCAGCTCCTTTGTCAAAATACATAGAATCTAATTTTATTATTTTTTGTATTGTTAAACAGTTATGCATACTCGTGTAGTTCAACACTTTCAGTACTCTCTCCATCCAAACTTAATTTAGTCATTTATTTTGGTATAAAAATCAAAAAATTACGTCGAATGAAATAAATAAAAGATAAATTATACTAATAGGAGAGGAAATAAAGTAAGAAAGAACAAGAGAATAAAAGAGAAAATAAAATACTCCTTATCATAGAAGTAAATATAAAAAATAGTATCCATAAATTTTTTGTTTTAAGAGTAAAATTCGACTTTTCAGCTTTTGCTTCAACCATCCAGATACTAGTAATATTTGTAGACAACAAAGTTAAGGAAATTAATATAAGCAAAGTATCTTACCAAATATTCTTCGCCATTGATTATCAAAAAATTCATTTGTGGACTTGCAAGAAATTAAGGGTATTTTTTCAATCATCCGTCTTCTCCTCAAGTTTTAGGGTTTCTGATTATATCTTTCCGTCTATCGTAGCAGAGGTATATTTCTTTCTCAATCCTCTCAACTTTAATTTTCGCAACCACATTCGCTTGTTTGGGCCACGTATTTATAAACACACAATTACTTTACCATGTGCAGATGTTTGGCTAATGCTGCTAATTGTAATAAGTATGTTGCAACAGTTTTTAGAATTCATTTCAAACAATATGAAATTGATATCTATACATGATGAAAAAATGCTGTGTGAATAATTGTATTTATTTTGCATCATGAGGTCTGAATATTATGTGTGGCTGGTATTGGGCTGTAGGATTTGAACCTGTGATTTTGGTGTGGAATTCCATGTAGTTGGCCTCAAGTTAAGGTTGCTACAATATCGAAATGAGTGTACTGGGGTTTGACATCGGAAATGAGAACCTTGTAATAGCAGTGGCTAAGCAACGAGGAATTGATGTCTTGTTGAATGATGAGTCAAAACGGGAAAATCCAGCAGTGGTTTCGTTTGGCGAGAAGCAGAGGTTTTTGGGCTCTGCTGGGGCTGCATCCGCAACTATGAATCCCAAGTCGACTGTATCTCAGGTCAAGAGGTTAATTGGTCTGAATTATAGTGAGCCTTCTGTGCAGGATGACCTAAGATTGCTCCCATTCGAGACATCGCGAGGACCTGATGGAGGAATACTGATTCACCTGCAATACTTGAATGAAAGACACACTTTTACCCCTGTACAGATTTTGGCAATGCTGCTTGCCCACCTAAAGCAGATCGCAGAGAAAAATCTTGAGATGCAGATTTCCAACTGTGTGATCGGTATACCATGTTACTTCACGGCTTTGCAGAGACGTGCATATTTGCATGCTGCACAGATTGCAGGGTTGAGTCCAGCAAGGCTGATGCATGACTGTACTGCTGTTGGACTGGGTTATGGTATATACAAAGAGTTTCCAGACAGGGGTCCAGCAAATGTTGTGTTCGTAGATGTTGGTCATAGTGATACACAAGTTGCTGTTGTATCATTTGAGCCTGGGCATATGAAGGTACTATCCCATGCATTTGACAGCAACTTAGGAGGAAGAGACTTTGATGAAGTTCTGGTTAAACATTTTGCAGCCATGTTTAGGGAACAATACAATATTGATGTTTATTCTAATACACGGGCTTCTATTAGGCTGAGAGCAGCTTGTGAGAAATTGAAGAAAGTTTTGAGTGCTAACCCAGAGGCACCGCTGAGTATTGAGTGCTTGATGGATGAAAAAGACGTCAAAGGATACATCAAAAGAGATGAGTTTGAGAATTTGGCTGCTCCATTGCTGGAAAGGATTAGTATTCCATGTCAAAAGGCTTTGCTAGAATCAGGTTTAAGTGTTAATAAGATTCACACAGTTGAGCTTGTTGGGTCAGGTTCTCGGATACCTGCCATTACAAAGATTATAAATTCACTTTTTAGAAAGGAGGCCGGTAGGACTCTGAATGCAAGTGAGTGTGTCGCTCGTGGCTGTGCCCTTCAATGTGCAATGTTAAGCCCCATATTTCAAGTGAGAGAGTATGAGGTTTGTTTTATGCGGCTATTCACTTGCATCTTATATTTTGCCTTTGATATTGAAATTTAATTATTGTTTTGAAAATATTTATTGTTAGTATGCCTTGAATTTGTATAGTTTGCCGCTAGCCAAAGGGGCGACGCCCCTTTGCCGGGGTCGGGGGGGCGGAGAGTGCCCCCGGCCCGACGCTATGATATATTTCTGTTTTAGGCCCTAATTGTCTTATTGGGCCTAGCCCGTCGTCTGTGTGCCTATTTATATATAAGTAGGGCAAACAATCTGAATAACATCTATTATCCGTTTCCTTTTCCTGGCCGTGGACTAGCCAACACAACGTTGGTGAACCACGTAAATTTTGTGTCTCTTTATGATTCTGTTTGTCTCGATTACACAATTGCTCTATTATGTCACAACATGCATGTATGTATGCATCAGTTCCCAATAGTTGCTCAAATCACTCTATGATGATATTCCAGAACAGTGGTCTTACAGTAACCAATGAATTAAAAAATAGGAAACTGGACCCAGGTTAGCATCCCACTACTCTGTCCTGTGCCCGTACAGCCCTCACCCACTAATCTTACCTGCAAACCAGCTTACTGAAAAAAGAGAAATAACCATATGCAGAAATTGAAAAGAAGAATATGTGTTGCCTTACTTGAAATTGTATTCATCTCGCACTCGCAAGCCTTATAGTCTTGATTAGAGAGTAGAGCCCCTGTAGAGATCATGAAAGCTAATGTTCTCCTAGTCACTCACAGGACTCTAAATATCTGCCCCTTATTTGCAGGTAGAGGACTGCTTTCCTTTCTCAATTGCATTTGCATCAGATGAAGGGCCAATCCGCTCAGCTGACGGAGTGTTGTTTCCAAAAGGCAATCCTTTTCCAAGTACAAAAGTTCTTACATTGTACAGAAATGATATATTTCACATGGAAGCTTACTATGCAAATCAAAATGAGTTGCCTTCTGGTGTCTCAGCAAGAATCAGCTCTTATAAGGTATAACTCTATTAACTTATTCAACTACGCAAAACAACCAACTCTTTTGAAATACTAAACAAGAGGAGGGAGGGGGGGGGGTGACTTTTAAGTTGATTTTCAAGCTGTCTGCTACTGCTTCCCAGAAGAGTGGAATGTATTATATTTATTCTTGCAATAAGAAATCTACTATAGTGGCCTGTTCTTATGGTATGATTTGGGAGATTTGGTTGTTTATGATGGATATGTTGCATTTGCATTCAGAATTAATGCTGGCATGATATAATAAATTGGACATACTTTTTGTTGGATCATGGGTAAATCATTAGAAAATAGTCAATATACTATAGTGACAGTATAGTGATGATCCACGGCAGAAAAATTACACCTGAATACAATGCTTGAACCTTGACTTTGGTTTCTGCGACAGTATCTGGTGTCTAGCTTAGTCGCCTACACGATGCACTAGTGCAACTTGATGGGAGATTCTCTTAATCAGAGGGACTTGCAAACTGGAACCTTAAGGAAAGAGTCAGGAAGGGGAGCCCTTAAATTCTTAACTAGTGCAACTAGAGACGTTTCTTTTCGGCACGAGATTTAAGAAATTGTGTTAAAAGTGAGTAAGAGAAGGGGGAATAAAGTAGGAAGAAAAAATGTAGAGAGATGAAGAGAGAATAAAGTAAGAGAGAGTAAATTAAGAGAGAAGAAAAGTTTGTGCTTTTTGCTAAAATAGGAAATGACTCAGTTACAGTGGGACAACCAAAAAAGGAATACGACTCAGCTACAGAGGGACGAAGGAGTAGTTGCTAATATGGTGAAGCATTTGAACTTAAAATACTTAAAGCCAATAGCCAAATTATATACTAAGATACTTGAAGATGGTAGGTTTAGAGATTCGGGCTGTGCACAAATTTTAGTCTGCTTTTTAGATTTAGAGGTTCGTGTTGTTCACATATTTCTTTGTCTGCTTTCTAGGTTTGTTGTTCTTCCTTTCTTTTATTAATGTATCTGATCAGAATATCTTGATACTCTTTATCTGAAGATATCTATTATGCAGATTGGGCCATTCAGAGTTCCCAATGAGGAGAAGACAAAGATAAAAGTCAAAGTTGAGCTAAATCTGCATGGAGTCATCTCTATAGATTCTGCATCTGTAAGTGTGTGCCTGTGTGTATTTTTATTAAAAATTTCGTATTAGGAGCCTTGATAGTGTGGTGCCATGTTTTATAGAACACTATACATCTCTATGCAGCTGGTAGGTGATCATGTGGACGATTCTTCTGGACACAACAGCATTGATGCTCACTCAAATGTTGACCCTAGCAATTCCGAGTCATCTAAGAAATCAAATGGTCCTCTTGTAAGTCCAATTAAACACCTATTAAATGACTCTTAGGCTGAACGACATGATAGTCTCCTCGTGAATTTTTTTTTGAATACTTCTATAGTATATATGACATGGATTACAAGTAATGACTCCTTTGATATATGTGGTATAATGCTTCATCAGGCTTACGGTATTACCATTTGTCTCTTTTGTTGTTCTCTTCAAGTGCTCTGTTTTTGGATTACCCTTGAAACATGAATATGGAAATTTTCTCTATAAAAATGATAAAATCATTTCATCTATTGCTTCTAAATTCTAATCATATAGTAATGACTGATGAATACATTGAAGTTGATCTTAGTATGATAAAAAAAAGGATTCTTTGAATTACTGCAAAATTTGGGCATGATGAGTGTTCACATGATTAATCAAGTGAAACTTATTAATTTCTTCAAATTCTAAAGCTAAAATGAATAAATGATTGTCAAAATATTATGGTTTCCCATATTATAGGGTCATGAGATGAGACGGCTAATGGCTGTCAGACGACAGAATATATTGGTGGATGAGAATATATATGGTGGGATGGCACCTGATGAGCTCTGCCGAGCTCAGGAGAAAGAGCTACAATTTACACAGCAAGACATAAATATGGAAAGGACCAAAGAGAAAAAAAATGCACTGGAGGCGTATGTATATGAAACGCGAAATAAGGTGCAGACGTGCTTCTCTTTGTATGTTGTTTTGTACTCTTATATGTTACTGGGATTCTTATTGATTCAGCTATCATGACAATGTTCAATTAGTATTAAATTTTATGAGAATAGTGCAAGTAGCATAGACTTTGGTGTTTATCTCCATAACTTACTGTGAACTTGAATAATGGTGAATGCTAATAGGGCTCCGTAACTTACTGTGAACTTGAAAGTAGATGGTCCATAATTCGAAAAAAATGATATCCATTTGATTGAAGGTCAAATGCTAGAATACTTACCTGCACTTAAGAATGACTGCTGATGTCCACCTTTTATAGGGGCCTGTAGTGTGTTGACATTTGATTGTCTTTAATTGGTTAATTGTCATGGATGCAGTACTCTTGCACGAGATTCTTAATTATGTGTTTCATCTTTGAATATGTTCTAGTGCCGTACTATTATCCTTTTTGGATGTCTCATAATACTTTGTTTAATATTATTATGTTAACAGCTTTTAGATACATACCGGAGCTTTGTCACCGATTTCGAAAAAGATGGAATTTCCAGTAACTTGCAACAAACTGAAGACTGGATTTATGGAGATGGAGATGATGAGTCAGAAAATGTTTACACTGAAAGGTTACAGGATTTGAAAAAGGTTTGTTGAGTTTTTTTGTTGTCTTTTCAACTTTGTTGTCACTATTTATTTATTATTCTCCATATTTAATCAGATTGTGGATCCAATTGAAAATCGATACAAAGATGAGGCAGCCAGGGAACAAGCCACTAGAAATCTATTGAACTGCATCGAGGAGTTTCGGGTGGCTGTAGGATCACTTTCACCAAGTGCAAGGGATGCAGTACGTCCCTTTAACATAAAATCATTTGGATTTGATTGGTTATGATACTATGTCCGTCTAATTCTGGAAAATATTCACTATTATCTTCGCTTTGATCTTTTTGAAGGTTATTAGGGAATGCCATAAAGCAGAGATGTGGCTCCAAGAGAAAAAACAGCAGCAAGACTTACTTCCTAAGAATGCAGATCCAGTACTTTGGTCGAGTGAAATCTCGAGAAAAGCTGATGCTCTGCATGCGTATGTCTGGGACTCCTATAGTCACTGAAACAAATAGTTCAGGCCTGTTTATATATGGCTACTCATACGTGGACTTTAATATGTTTCTCGTATTTTCCACCTGCCTCGAATTTGATGCTCTTTGACTGAATAGACGTAAATTAAGTCTGCAATCATCACGAAATTACATAAAGGGGAATTCCAACTCTCTGGATAACATTGTCTCATAGTATAAGCCTCCTTCGATTGTCTTAAGGCTGTAATTATTTCTCTTCATTATTTTCTTGTAAAATGATCTTCAACATCATATATTGCATTCTCTTCAAAAATTAGGGGAATTTGTAGGAATTGCTTTGCTTTGATTTTATTATCTTAATGCCAGTCATTTAACTGAGAAAATGTGTTTTCAGGGTGTACAAACATGTGACAGAATCAGACTTGAGAGGTAAACGGGATGATATGGAAGTTGATTGACGATGTGCACTTGGACAGGACTCTTTGA
The DNA here is from genome assembly GCF_023119035.1 of Salvia hispanica. NCBI lineage: Eukaryota > Viridiplantae > Streptophyta > Magnoliopsida > Lamiales > Lamiaceae > Salvia > Salvia hispanica. Next base: position 38,022,620 of record NC_062969.1, on the reverse strand, counting down.
TTCTACGAAACCTAGTCCAGGAAAGCTGTTATGTGGATTTATGGTGTTTTTGCATGGTCGGCCATCCTTGTCACCCAAAATCTGTGAGTCTCTCTCTCTCTCTCTTGCCATGTGATGGCAAACCTAAAGCTACTGATGGATATTTCTGTGATTTGCAGAAGCTGTTTGCTGAATCTTCAACACAGTTGACATAGTTAAGGTCCACTTTAAGTGAGACCAGTTTGCCATATTTTTCATCAGAGTGCTACTTTCTATAAGGAATGAATAATATAATGGTGTGGTGTTTTTATAGGCAAAGTGTAATATAAAAGGTTGTTAAGCTGTCATCCCACTTTTGGTGATATCAGATATGGAATGAACAATGGGTAAAAACACGAGGCTTCACATGGTTCCTTGAGCCTTGTTTGTCACTTCTTACACAAGATTGCTTCAAGTGTGTTGAATTGAATCTCAGTTTAACTCAAGTCTTAAATATCAAGATTCGTTTTTGAAGCACATTCTGCGGCAATGAATTGTTTTGCATTTTTTTAGCAACTTGTCGTTGTCATATTCATTAGTGAGTGTGTGAAATTGAACTACTGTTATAGATATACCAATTGTTTAGTTTCGTGTTCATACATAGAAAATATGGGTTTTCTATGTAATTTGATATTGAACGACACCTGAAAAATCAATCATATTATAAATGATTTAATCTACGAATATTCGTTAATAATAAGACTTGTTAACTTTTATGATTTTTAATGAATTAATTTGGTTATAAATTATTCAGACAATCGCGGCCAGTTGTCTCCCCGACGTGAAGGTACTCGTCGAACATGTCCGTCGTGGCGCCGTAGGCCAACTTCCGAATAGCAACCGTGCACTTCTGCAACGGTGCAAGTCCGGATCTGTCGATGCCGTCTTCCCGATACTGGAAGTATTCATCACGTCCCTCCAACGTCCGGACAATGCGGAGAAAAAGATCTCGCCGCATTCTAAAATGGTGGTGAAAAACCGTTGGGCCCCACCGTGGTTGCTTGGCAAAATAGTCTGCGAACAGACGTTGGTGAGCCACGTCGTGCTCGCGGGGGACAAACGTCCGACGTCGAATCGGCCGAGGGATACGCGCCGCCTCCGCTGCACGCTCACGCTCCATTTCTGCCAAGCATTCCATCGTGGCATCATTAACGCAATCGAACAAGGCCCGAGTCAAGGCCCGAGTAATGCCTTCCGATGTACTCCATTCGTCGCCGTTGGGATGCATTTTGTAGTGAGAAAATTGGAAAGTGAGGGATGAGAGAGATGAGAGAGAAAGATTGGAAGATGGGAAATAGTATGGGAATTAGGGTGTTTAAATGGAAAAAAAATTTGAAAAAAAAAAACCGAAAACGCGTTCTATCGTCCGTCGCATCGTCCGCGGACGATGGATCGGATCGCCACAGTAGTGGACGAAGGGACGGAGGATGCATCGTCCGTCGCATCCTCCGCCGCATTATGGATGCTCTAATGGAAAAATTGTTTGCATAGAGATATGTGAAGTGGCATGGCCGCATGGGGTTATACCAGTTGTGGTGGTCTAATGTTGAAATTGAGGGAAATGATAATGTCACAAAACCATGTAAATTAACACGAGTCTTATGAAAAAAAATGCTGGTTCAATTCATCATGTTTATCAGTTGTCAACTTGTCATTCATGGCATTGGTTAATTAATAGTACTATGTATGCACGCATGTTTGGTAGGGTAGATAACTCATCCAAGGATGGAATCCAGTGAAAACAATGAAGTGAAGACAGTGATGAAGTTGCAGAAGCTCTTCAAATATAGTTGAAGTAGGAAAGGGATGTTCAAATATTTAGAAAAGTAAGTCTATTCTGCTGAGATGAAGCCAAGTAGGCAGTAGTAGCCAACAAGAATACCAATGCAATCACGAGATAAATAAGTTAAGGTGTAAACATTGTATTGCTATTGTAATTGAAACGAATAATAACTTCCTTGAAGTAGAAAAAATCAATGAATAAGGCAACACGTATGGCAACAAAATTAATTCCAAACTGATATACACGGTAGGCATTGCAATCAACAAGAATTTGGCTATCCTTTTGGAGCTTCTTTACGAATTATAATTAGACTAGCACAGCACATAAGATATATAAATGGTAACTGTAAGAAATTTAACCTCTTGAGTCAATTTTCGACTGAGGGTTGGTCAGAACCTAGCTGGAGGTGCACTTCCTTGGCTTCAGTTTGAGCGTTTTTTGCTTTCACCTCTTTGGTTCAGATTGAGCACATCAAATATATAACCACAACTTGTTCTAGTAGGATCTACACCACAATCAAGATGGCAACGAAGGCCATCAAAGATGGAATATAGTTTGCGCCCTTTTGCTGAAAATCTGAAATGACAACTTTTCATGTCAGCAACAGCTTAAGGAAAGATAGCATCAAAGGTAAGTTCTAAGTTTTACCCTCTTGTCTTGACAAGAAAATATTGAACTACCAAGTTCTACGAGGACGGTGATCATTATAATATGCAACATGAAAGTTTTATTTTAAGAATAGCAAAATGCAGTATCAAAAGTAACAAGTAGAATAATTGTAGCGCACAGAGTGGACTTACTACTTTGCCCAGAAGCCACTGCAGGAAGAGCAGGAATTTTGACAGCAGCTGTAAGAAAAAAGTAAGTCTTGTGAGTAGTTCTGAAGAGAAACATCTTTAAGTATCCCACTAGGTGAATTAGCAAACGTACTTTTGTTGCACGATGAAGCTGGCAACTGTGTGGTTGCAGGCCAAGGGGCTGGAATGTTGTCATTCAAATCACAGACGAAGCTGACCCCTGCAGACTGGTCAAATATTACATCTGATGGCAAGCTGGGAAGGAGGCATCCAGATTCTACTCAAAAACAAAATTAAGATCAGGTGAGATTATAATCAATTAAAAACTGTAAAAAAAAATGAAAAGCATAAGAACATCTTTATTCAGTCAGATTTCAGGTTGCCAATTAAGAACCTAGAAGACATGAAGGGGGATCCATTAGGAGCTATATCAACTCTATTAGCAAGGTTTCAAATTATGCATAACAATTTCTTGCGCACTGTCAGGTATTGCATGTATGAATTTGATATAGAACTAAGTAAACAAAGAAAAATACTATTTCCAAAACTTCTCAGCTCTGAGTGCTACAAGCATCTGTCTCTAAGGGTGCTTTCTTTGTGGTTGTAAATTTAAGATAGACATAGGAAAAGAATGAATTATCTATGTAAATTTATCTTTGATTGACAAGAAATAAATTATCCCATGATCAATTCAAAACCAAAGGAAATGCACTCTAAATAGCCAAGGTTTCATATGCACTTTGAAATCGGGCATCAATTCTTCAAATAAAGGTAGTGAAAAACACAACCAAACCTATCAAGTTGGTTATAGTGATCACAAATAATGAAAGCAAAGGATAGATATTTACCCTGAACACCAACTGCAGAAGTGATGTGATCAATGCCCAAGCAGACCAGCATGACAAAACAACAAATTTTTCAGAATTAGGAGCAGTTCTACATGTTGTAATGACATGTAAGTAGTAGGGAGACCAAACTAACCTTGGAGGGAGAAGTCTTTGAGGCTAATATGACACTGGCTGTAGACATTCTTGGTAATGTTTGCTTTCCGTAATCTTACTCCAAGTGATGCAGCACAATTTAAAGCTTGCAAGTTTGTGACAAAGCTCTGCCTTTGCAGGTGAGAGACGTAACTCTCAAGTGACCTGCAACAAGCTGTTTGATTACTCTTTCCAGCACCACACCCTTCTATGACATGACTCATGTTCGGAAAATTCAGAGGACATCCTGCAGTAGCAATGTGAGAGTAGAAGCAGTGTTAACTTATTATTAATGTATATGGGAAATTCTTCTTCAAGGCAAAAGTAGTGTGGAGCTTGCCCATTTCCAAGACAGTAAAAGGACTAAAGGCTCCAGTTATTAAAGTCGACAATGAAGAGACATCTGCTGGTATGTGAATCTAGAAGAATAACATTTGTAAAGAGGTTGAAGATACTCGAAACTAAAATATGGGCATAATAATAAATTTCTTTACATTCAAGAAATCTCACTATCTTTTTCAGTTGTATGTCTTGTGTCTTGACTAGGAAAATGAGATGCATCCAGAACATGTAAATTGATCGGTTACTTTTGCAGAAGGAGCAAACAAAAAATATCTAACTGACATTATGAAAATTTCTATAAGGGCATAAAGAGTAAAGGAAGAATCCTAACTGTTACAGGAAAATGATTATCACTTCAATGATGAATAGACTGAACAACAGATATATTATGAGGGATTGAGAGTCTGAAAAGAGCTAGCGGATAGAAAGAATTACAGACAAATCATAGTCATAGTCTCATAAAACTTTGAGGCAGCTCTCTTTCTTTCTTGTGAGGATTAGAAACAATGGGGGGATTATTATTTTAATAATTCATTCATCAATTTAGCCATGCATGAAGTGTGTGTCTGTGTGTGTAAAGAAAATATTTTGAAAGCAACGTAATGTTGAAATAAATACAGAGCCAACATCAGAAGTAAATTGTTACAAATAAATAATAAGTATCATGCATTCATCAAATTTACCTTTGTTAATTCTGCAATTAGATATTACTCGAAGAACTTCCTTTGCACGAGAAGGCTCGAGTTTACTTCCAAGCCATCGTAGTACAATACTTTTGCAGTCATTAATCCTAGTTGTGTGATCAGACAGCACATGAGAACCATCTACGGCTAGAAGACTGTAAGCTTTTTGGGCAAGCTTCCTAGCAGCATCAAGAATAGCATTCTGACAAACTTGCTCACAGCATTCATTCACAGAATTAATCTTCCCACAGGCAGCTAGAAGGTTAGATGTTTCTACAGTGCTCTCAAACTCAGAAACGTCACTAACTGGGCAAGAACCTCCAGTAAGATTTGATGAATGAATCGAGCAAATCTTAGATAAACTTTCATTGGCTCCCTGACCCACCAAAATCTTTTGAAAATCTGATAGGCAATGTGCAGCAAGTGTTCCATTTAAAGCTAGTGTATTGGTATATTTACTAGATTGGCCAATGAGAGTCACCAATGTAGCCTCAACTTGAGGACAGCACACTACGTTAGCCAAAACTGGTGCAAATGCAGCCATACAATCAGTTGATGTCACCATCATCATATTTGATAGTGACGTAAAGTTCAGCACACAAATTCCTGATTAGATTTAAATTTAAATTAGTACAAAAGTGAAACAACATGAAAATTAATGTCTATTTTTTGGAATATAAAAGGTGAGAGAGACAAAACCAGATAATTTGGGGATTGTGCTATTTGTGAATGGTGTTAATGGAGATGGAGCCAGAAGAGGAAGAAACGGCTGAGGAGCAGCAGTTGGGGAAATTTGGGGTAAAAGTAAATCCGCCCTTCTTTCTGCCAGAGCAGAATCACCCAAAGAGTTTCCAGATGATTCATGTATACCTGTATAAGCAGCAAGTTCCCAGTATAAACAATTGAAACTTTAGAATATTTAAAAAACCATACTGAGATGTTAACATCATGCAAATCATTATAAGCACATAAGGTCAAGTATGATTTAATCATTGTTTTACTTTATCTAATTCAGGTGCACTCTTTCCTTAAATGTCTTAATAAACACAAAAAATGCAATATAATGTTAATAAATATCATATCTGCAGAATTTATTAATAAGAACAAAGCTATATTTCACTGCTTCATCAAAGTGTAAGAATGTAGATTGCTGATAAATTTATTAATAACAACAAAGCTATATTTCACTGCTTCATCAAAGTGTAGGAATGTAGATTGCTGATAAATTACTATAATTTTGACATAGTTGAATCTGATATCTCCTATATTAATAAGTCCAACATTTACCTGCAGAAGCTGAGATGACTATACTACTACTGCACACAAGTGAGACTCTTGAGAACTGCACTAGACTTGACAAACGCCTTTCATGCTAAATCTTTTGAATGTATTCATTAGCTTAGCTTATATTGTTGAACATGAATTGAAATTCTATTCCTCCAGACTTGACAATCACCTTTCATGCTAAATCTTTTGCCGTTGTGAATACAGAAGTGGGAGTCCATAAGAAACATAATTTCTCCAGAATTTTTCAATGGTAATATCTAATTCTCGTGAGACTATCATGAACATGTTGGTAATCATGCGTTTAAAAAGGGAAGAGTTCTGAATCCCCAATTCTAAACCCAAACAGTTTTCATTGAAAACATTCCAGTCACATTATCAAACACATAACAGCCACAGATGAGGTGGGATTTATATTAAAAAATTTAAATTTTGAAGTATTACACATATCGAAGGAGTTGAATGCCATTCCCGTAAACTTCACCAGAGTTCAAGAAATTGAGATAACCAATACATGGAACCAAAAAATACAAAGACAAAAGCACCAATTAACTCAACCATTTTTGGAAATATTCTTTCAGATCACAAACCAACCCAACTCACTCATTTCTTGGAAACCCAAAAACATGCCAAGAATAACAAAAGCATCAAACTTAACAGATCACTCAATGAACGAGGCAACACAAAGAAGCCGAAAATAGCTTTAACGTAAATTGAAAAAAAAAAAAAAAAAAAAAAAAAGGAAGTCTCACACAGAAGAGCCAGAAGCACAATTGAAGCCCAAATGTGCAAACTTTGCACCGGCGCTCCCCTCATCCTGAGCTGCTCCAAACTGAATTCAACAAAATTGGCGAGCAATGCACCCCAAAAAATTAGAATAATAGTAATAAAATAAAAGTGAAAATGTAGTGTTTTATGAGGAAGAACAAGACTTGGAGGTAAAGGGTTTGATGCGAATAAAGAGAAGGGTTGGGGCAGCCATGAATGAGGTGCTTAAGTGAGTGGGGACAAATCAACAACAATAGCTGTACATAAAAATTGTGAAGAGGGCGAGGCCCCACTACTAAGTCTGAGTTCAAAATAACTGTGGTTTCCTTCTCTTTATTTTCTTGTTAAGAGAGAAAACTCCGGTAATTAGCTATGGTGTGCAGCTACAACCACCCAAAGCGGGTGAAAGCATTAAAAGGCCATGGAGCTCAGCTGCCCCTCTCTTAATTCGCACGCTTTCATGGATCACATGCCGGGCACGTGAGGACCGCATCTCTCGCCTCCTTTATGACTTTCTGTGGTCTGCTTTCATACTCGTAAATGAGTTCATTTTAATGATTTCGATTTCTAAAATTTTCGTCTTTCCTTATCAAACACAGGCTGGAAAATGTGTCTCCTTATTATACACATCCCAATTTCATTCTTGCAGTATTTTTCTAAATTTAATTTCCAATTTGAATCTGATAGTACTAGCTTGGAATTATAAAAAAAATTGCAGATCTGTGGATAATACTCCAACATTCTCGGCGGCTGCTCAGCGAAAAGAGAGGGGTGGCGCCGCCATGGAGTGTTCATCACTTAATCTTACTTAAATGCCACTTCTCCTATGTTAAAGGAAGATTAAGATTGCGGAAATGCAGATTAAAGTTAACATTTTTAAAAGGTTGAAAGTTATAGAAACTAATTTTAATTTTAATTCTTGAAGAAAATCAACCAAATTACTCCCTTATAAGTGTTGCAGTTTGATCTAGCAAGCAGGGCGCTGAATCATGAAATTATTGGGAAATTTAGAACAAATAAACAGCAAATAAAATTTTTGAGCAAATATTCGTCTATCTTCCTGAATTTAATGCCATAATTAATATTTACTCGTCAAGACTGCATGGTTTGAATATTTGACTACTCAATTATTTGAGTGTACTGGTTTTTGCAAGTATATATGGCCCAAAATAGTGGATAAGTGGGCCTGGTATAATGTTTATTAGGGGTGGGAACCGTACTCGATATCCACTGGATTTGGATATTCAATATCCAATTTTATGTGATTGGGTGTGGGATTGAGTATTGAAATATAAGATAAATCAAATATTGGATAACCCGAATGGGTATCGGGTATTACCCGAATATCCAATTTATTATTTAAAGCATATTTTAAAGTAGGTTTAGCCATTTTGCATTAAATATAATCTTATACTTTAAAATAAAAGTGATCCATTTTTTTTAGTTTTATACCACAAAATAAATGAAACATTAAAGATATTAGTCAATTTAGATATTTCAATATTTCTATTAATATATAAAATTTAATTTTTTTATTAATTATTAACACATGTAAAGAGTCGGGTAATTGGATACCCGATACGTCGGATATGGATACCCGGGGCGGGTATTGGAGTACCCAAAAATATATCGGGGCGGATTTTGGATAGACATTTTGATGATTTTCGGGTTTGGATACCCGGTTTTTTCGGGTCGAATATCCACGAATACCCGTATTCCCACCCCTAATGTTTATAATTGTTCTCTCTTTAACTTATAATTAAACTCCAGCTATTTATTGAAATTGTCATTACATTAACATGTATGGTGTGAAATTAATTAATTTCGAATCTGACAACCTCTATTTTTCAATATGTACTGTTTATGGTTCATTTAGTAACTATATATTGCTATGATAATAATATTTTTATCTTAATTCTAATTGTTGTTTGGTAGTATATAAAATAAAGAGTAATGCTATGCGGCCATAATGTGGCCAGCCACACAATGGCATTTTTGTAAATAATTATAAAAGTCAATGTAATAAATTAATAGCAATAGTTAGTGCTAAGATAATTTTACTTAACTACCCTTTTCTCAATTTTTTTACTTCAAATTTAAATTTACAATATTCTCTCTCCATAATAATTTATGCACAATTTATGAAATAATTTATGCACAATTTACGTTAAATTTAAATTATATGTATGTTGTATTGGAAATAATCATATCATACCTATCGACTAAGAGACATCACAATATATCATAAATAAATTGTGGTAATAAGTAGTATGTATACTTGCATATAGTTAATATATTTTATAATCAAGTTTAATAAGATCAACTAATCTTAAACATAATGTTACTCCTAGCTATTCTAATTTGGTAACCAATTTTCATGAATTGTGCAAAGTTATATAATTGTATTGCATATCATATAAAGTGTACTTATGTAGTGTATTAGAATTGTATCATGTCTTATAAACTGTAAATATAAGTTACATATTAATATTATGCTTATTGCGTATTTTAGATACTACTGTATTATGTACAAATAATTTAATTAGTTACATTGCAAAAATAACTATATTATATAATTATCATATTATTGCAAAAATAACTATTATATGACATAATACAACTTACACACCAATAACTAAACTTGCTAATAATACTAATAATAACATATAATAGTAATAATATTGACTTATATAGATAACATGGATAAATTTTAAATACAAAATGCATTTAAAGGTCATTGTACTAAACTACTTATAGGAATTTGGCCGTAATGGTATATTAGTAGCTTTATATCATTATTATATAGATTATGATACCATTTAAAATTTAGTTACAAGAACATACTATAGGTTATATTGACAATACTAATAATAATATCAAATATTAAAAATTATAAATACAACTTCATATTTGTATATAGTTGCTAATATATTATTACAACATGGAGCCATGTAATATTGTGAGTTATTATTGTTATTGTCGCAATTATCCGATAATTATAGGTTTTAGCTAAACTATAGTACTAGTTATGTTATGTGGTGTAGCAATTTATTATTATTATTATTAAATAACTAATAACTGATCTAATATCGAAAATTCTCAATTGATTTTAGATTCAATAGATATTTGATTCACTTGAATAATTTAAAAATTTATAAAATTTAATTGGGATTCACGTCATCTTCTATCATTCTATACAATTAATGAACTGAACAAGTAAATATTCAATCAAGCTTAAATTTTATTGAAGATTCAATTGATGTTCCTTTGAAGTATACTTTTGTGACACCGGGAATTTGTGGAATCTGTCTATAACTAAAATGCAATTGGTCTTAGTTGTGGATTAGATACTATATGTATTTTAACATGATCCGTGGTGTATATACTAATCAGTATATACGAATGGTCTTATTTAAATGTTAATGTTAAGTATAGTATACTTTAAATATTTATAGAATTTTAATATCAAGAAGATTTTTATATTCTGATTTCAAAAAGTAAATTAACATATTTAATAATTAAATAATAATATATATCAGAAAACAAATAACTATAAAAAAAGAAAAATCAAAAAGAAAGCAAACATAAAAGAAATGTATTTATATATTGATTTGAAACGTATCTATACATACTAAGCAATTAAAATAATAAACAAAAGTATAAAAAAAATAGAAAAAGAAAGCAAACATAAAAGAAACGAAAAGGAATTACATGGAGCATTCAAAGTTCAATTTCTCCAAGATATTTAATGACTTAGTTTGTTATTTGTGCACAAGGGTATATTAGTCTCAGAAAAAATTGATACTTTTAAGATGAATTAATTTCAAGTAAATTAGCATTTAATGTACTATATTTACTCATATTTTAAATTTTATGGCCAGCCACATTATGGCCATTTAGCATCACTCTAAAATAAACTATCTTTTGGTTTGTGTTAATTTTCGGTCCGCCGCAATTTTTTATGTTTTGATGTGCTAAATTAACCCAGTAAGTAGGTGGGTCAATTAATCTAAATTAAAAATCAAATCATGATAATTAACTTAAAATTATTTTATTGCTTCACATTTTTAACCTTTCCATTTTAATTTTAATTTAATGTATTTTGGTACAATTACAATTCAAACTTAAATACCAAACACAGAGTCAAAATATTTATTTTATTTTTCTAATATACTAAAACCATCTCATATTTGTTTATTCATATAAAATTTAATAATTTAACTAACATGGTAAATCCCAACTCAGCTATCAACTGGGCCTTCAACAGTATATAACACAGATTTTAATTTTTACAATTTTTACTGTTGAGGGTCGTACATAAGAAAAACTCAGCGAATTGCAAAACCTATAGTATCAGTAGCTATAGACTATTCACTATAGTGTATCGCTTAATGCAATAGAATAGGAGAAAAAGAATGATGAAAGTAAAAATGGGAGTTTGTATTTATTAGATGATGTGAATCTCAAATGGAGGCCCAAATGCTTGGGCTGGCCCTATTAAAACCATGCTAGAGTGTAAAACTTTATTAGGCTCGTGATTAGGTTCCGCATCTCCGAAGCAAGTGCTAGGTGCTGTCTCCGTTATTGGGACATTCACAAATTTGGTTACTGTGAAATTCACAACAGACAGAGAATGATACAATGAGTGCATGCGCTATTTAATTTGGTGGGGAGAACCACGCCCCACAATCTGTTTTTCATTTATTTTGTAAGTTAATAATTGTAAAATGCAATCATCCCCTCAATAATATCTCTTTGATAAACCACATATTGCCATCTGATAAAACAAAATACTACGAAATTAGTTTGTACGATGGTATACGCTAGTTTAATTGATGTGACTAAATGAGGAGTAACAGTTTTTATTGGTTTAATTGATGTCGACTAAATAAGAACTAGTAGAAATTTAAGCCAAATGGGATGTAGAACAGACCTAATCAACTTCCAATATCAAGGGATTCGATCGAAATTGCAAATTTGATTGCTAATAACTTGTCACCACGCCACGTCTCCTCTATAAGACAAATCACAAATGGGAGTGTCTAGCATAACGACAAATACAGAAAAATTGGACTGGTTGCCGTAATTTTGGAAGATAAAAGTGGTGCAATCATCGTTGCTAACAATAGATGACATGTAAAGAAAGAAAATATAACCCAACAATAAAGGGTTGGGCAGTTGCAACGTGGAGTCAGCAACAATTCTAAATACTACTGTATTAAATTTAATGGAGTTTTTCGACTCTTACGCGGATAAGGCAGAGTTGGTCACAACATGAACCATGTAAGATGACTAAACTAACCTAGGTTCCCTCAAGTACAGTTACCATTTTGCCCTCAAATGTATATTTCTATGCACATATATTCCTTTCCTTTTAATGTAAAATGAACATTTTCATACTTCACCACACAATAAGATTTTGAATTTTCTCTCTTTGGACTGATTAATGGTTTATTTAGTTAAATAAAAGATTAAATATATGACTCCCTTTAAAAGTTCAATCATTTCATACACAAACTACTTTACTAAATTTGTGGATACATACATATAGCTAGTTATGTATCCATTCAGTCTCCTATCATAGTGCGATTTTTCTTTACAAATTACACCTGCTAGTTATTGATATGATGGAGTAGTATTTTAATACTAGTTGGTTCATAATCGACAATCCTATTGATTAAAATTTTCGTAGTTGAATAGCAATGAATATTTAATTGGTGATTGTGTTGAAGGTGAATGTTGTGTTGTAAAGAAGCTTGATGTTTATGGTAGTGGACCTCACCTCACTAAATTGGGAGGAGGAAATGAAAGCAAAGCAATGGTGAAGCCATTAAATCCGTGTATCCCTTTCTTGAAAAAGGTATTCACCCTTTATTATTTTTGCTTATTTCAAACTTTAAATTAAATTCAAATGTATTTTATATGTTGACATGCACCCACCTTCGTTCCACTTGCTCCTGTCTCTATAATTATATCATCCATCTCCTTCCAATAAAAACACAACTTCAACTTCTTTTTCAATTTTTGTGTGGTTTTCCCTCATTGTGGGACGAAATACAATTCTATAATGTTAAAGTAAAAAAAATTCCATGGGCTGCGACTCCTACCGTTTGTTTGTTTGTTTGTGTATGCATCAATGTTTGAAAATTGAATCTACATAAAAAGCAATTACACTGAAATTGTGTGTGGACTGAAATTAATTTACAACAAATAAATACATGATTGTATCATAGGGCAAATGATTAATGTAGGGGAAGGAGTTGGGTTGGATTAGTTGGCATTGGCAAGAAAAGTGTATGAAAAGGGTAGTAAAAAAGGCGTTGGGTTGGGTGGTCACTACACAATCCCTTAACGTGAGCACACAACTGCAAACAACAGAAAAGCCCAAAATCTGTACTAGTAAATAACTAGAGAATTATCACTTTCTCAAACAGATATAGCATCAGTGGAGCAGGCCTCAATTAAAACAGAAAATGTCATGATTTTTCATTCGGGGGCCACATGGAAATTATTGTTCATCGATTTTTCCTTCACTTGTTTGTTGCGTTTGAGACCATCCAACGAGCACCGCTGCGGATGCTCTAATGGTCCATTCTAATTTGATAACATCGCTAGTTTGATCCCTTATTGAAGATAAAATACACTTTGATAAAATTAATGACCACATATTTAAATAGCAATACATAGAAGGATTAAACCAAAAAAACACACAAACCAATCTAATTTTTTGATTAGGGCCCAATGGCCTCCAACTCAACTCTGACTCATCTCCCATCACAAAAATCCAAATTATCATAAAGGGGAAAATATAAAAAAAACAATAAGTAATTCACTAGTGACGAAATCAATAGGAATATCATAATCAGCCATCGAACCCGGTCTGGCTCCACACCGCATCTCGGACCCGGCTCATATCGCGCCCCTTGAGCGTTCGCCCCACTCCCTCAAACACCGAGTTCCGGCTGCGTGTGTACTCACGCGCCAGGTACTCGTGTGGGGGGACCAGCTCGGCGTCGTCCAAGCCGTCATCCGAGTCATGCAACGACTCCACCGAGTCGACCCGGTATATCTTGGACCAATCGGGCACGTTAACGGGCGCTGACGTGGCCATATTGCGGCCACGTGGCGATCCCTCCTGCAGGTGGAACTGGTGGATGATCCTCTGCGACGCGGCGCTCCTGGGGTCGTCGAAAGCTAATGACAGGCCGCCGGCTTGGTACCGCGGCGAGGCCCTGCAGCCGCCGAAGCTTCGATTGCGGTCAGCGGAAGCGCGTGTGCCCCAGTCTCCGTCTGCGGCTGAGAAATCCTCGCCGCTGACGGTGTCGTCGGCGACCGACCAGACGTCTTCTTCTTTGAGCTCGGATGAAGAATTCGCCGCCGTGTGGCTGCCGAAACTTCCTAAAAAGCGTTCGCTGCGGCTGGTGGTCAGTTTCCGACCCTTGGCCATGAAAGAAAACAAAGAATTGGATTCGCCGGAATGCTAATAAATCTGTTTTTGTATGAGCTCTGAAGAGTGGAAAACAAAATTTTAGGAAAAGGAAAAAGAAAGAAAGAAAGAAAAATGTTTAATTAAATATAAAAATGAGGATACGTGAGTAAATAATAATTGAGCATGTATTGTATACAGAAGAGAGCTGCGATGGCTGCGGTCGTATATATAACGATTTCATTTCGTGACGAGGGGCGTGGGGCCCACCCGTTCATTTCATTTTAATCTGGGTTTCATTTTGTCTGAATTTCAAGAATGCCACAATATGGACAAGGTGTTGAGAAGGGGAAGTTGGCTACGAAAATGTAAAATTGACGCGCGTGGTACGTACGTGCGTCTTACTAGAATGAAGCTTGTCTTGTCAGGATTCTTGCTAATTACCGCAAATAGTAATTAGCTAAGTAGTACTCCCTCCGTTCCCTTGAAGATGATCCACTTTCCTTTTTGGTTTGTCCTAATTAAGATGACTCATTATTTAAAATAGAAACACCTTTTATCTCTATTTTATTCCTTCTCTCTTACTTTACTCTTTTCTTTTATCACACAAAATATAATTGCATAAAATCTCGTATCGTCCAAGGAAGGGGTCATCTTCCTTGGGACGGAGGGAGTTCTTATCTTATTTTACTCCTACTAGTATAAGTTTTGTAAAAAATAAGGCACTTTAGGATGAATGCTGAATATTATAATGTGTAGCTATAAAACAAACTTGTATCCCATGTCTAAAAAATGAACACAAACATTGTAAATATATAACTATAAAAGGGACTGCCAAGTCATTTTAAGCATTCTTTTATTAATTCAATGGTCTAATTAAAGTTATGTACTATGAGTCTTTGTGAAATATAAGTACTCCTACTATTAATTGTAAAAAAAACTATAAATTAAAATCAATTTTTGCATGGACCAACGACTAAGATGAGTGCTTGTGCTCAAACTCCATCAGAACTCATTTTAGATTATGTTACCAATTAAAATGTATTCAATGTCACAATTAATGTTATAAATCGTACTATAGCTGATAGAGCAAATATTATCGGCAATTGAAATCCATGTTAGTTTGGTATCAATGAATATTTGACTAATTAGACAACCTTTGACTTTGGAAGAGCTCAAGTTTTTACTTTGCCCCCACAGCCCACGTGGACGTGGTTCCCACTATTTTTGCTTATATGTCCAGAAGTAGACACATCATGAAGATGTGGGTCCCGAATTGCACAAGTCACCTTCTGCCACGTCAGCTTGGTAGGACGTTGCATAAAAGTTTGAGATGTGACAATTATACGTTTCTTTTAGAAGAATGTGACCTTAAAATAATCACTCACCATGGGAATTCGACAGTGTGGTCGTTCGTGGGTATATACTGCAAAATGTTGTTCCAAGTATCGTGGTGCATAGCGTATAATCCCACCATCCTATTTTAAGTGAAGCATGTTTTTTTCACGAGATTTTATGTCGTATATTGTTTGATAAGTTAATTGAATAGAATAAAGTAAGAGTGATGACAAAAATAGAAAGAGTAATGTTTTTATTTATGAAATATGTCAATTAGAGTGAGACATTCCAACAAGAAAAATGCATCACTTAGAGTAGGGCGGAGAGAATATTAAAAAAAAGGTTAAATCGATGGAAAATTCACAAATTTTGATTAATTTATGATCAACTAATCACTGGATTTAAAAAAGATAGTGTTTATATCATAATTTTGATATTTTTTTCAATCGTCTCATAGTTTCATATTTGCTGGAAATGGTGTACATTGTGAAAGAAGAGAATACTATTTGAACAAAATGTCGACTACATTTAGTTAGTATGTGTACATATCATATCAAGAAATTAATGTAGCACACCAAATTTTATTACCATGAAACAGTTAAGAAAATGTCACATTGACTATTTTTAGAAGTTGCGAAATTGACCATTTTTGGCAAATTTAAAAAAAGTTTTCAAGGTTTCATTAAGATGGAGTAATAACATAATTATACCGAATTAACAAGTCAAATAAAGTAAAAATGTTAAACAGAATAAGCTCAAATGTATGTACTCTTTTGAGTAAGTGTTTCATCTTTTTGGGATTTGGTCAAAGCAACCATAGAATTACACAGGTATTTGGCATCATACAATTGGAAACATTTAAAAAAATAAATTAGTAGTAATAGAGCCGAGAGAGGAAAAAAGCATGATAACAGCCCCACAAATTTGAAGGGAGAAAGGGTTATTACTAATATGGAAAAACAAGAGAAGAGAGTGGGTTTTGTTAGAGTGCGGAGGGGTACAGCAGATTAAGGCAGGGTCCCTTTCGGGAGGCATATTGGACGGCCTTGAATAGAGGTGGGCGGGTCCAGAATATTACTCGTCGTCTAGGAAAACTAACGGAAAACCTTATCATGATTTCACCATCACACCACGACGGGACGGGTCGGATCGGGTCGGGTCCCACACACCCGCAATTTACCACTTCTCATTTAATCTGTTTCATTACTGCATATGTTATGTAATGACGAGGTTGGTTAATGGTTATATTGCTAAAAATTACTCTTATTGGGTGGTTGTGAATGACAATGACGAGGTTGTTTGTAATGCTAAGAGTTAAAGCCATATGGAGACACGTCATTGCCTTTGATATTGCGAATTTGCGATGACCTGACTTGCCCGGACCACGTCACTTTGGCTTTGTCGCTCTTGCTCCTGCCACTTTGGACTTCGAATAAAATGTCGCTTTTATTGAACAACACATTTTTATTTTATTTAAATGGGTTTATTAAAGTATAAATAGAATGTAATTTAAAATGAAAATTAATTTATAACTGAATATATTTTCAAATTAGATGATGCTCGCTAAAGTTTTAGACGAGAGAGATGTTATTACCAAATAATATAGTACTATTAGTCTATTACTCTGAATGATACGTATTTTTCGATTCAAACCATTTACTACTACTACTACTATCTATATTATCTTGACATTTTAACATCTAAGCATAATTATCTCCACCTCTAATTTTTATGCATCCATATATTATCATTCAAACTTATGAAGAAAAATGTTCAAAAGTTAGAGGTAATATTTCAAATTCTAGATTAAATAAATAAGATGATGCTAAAAGGTCAATTATGACTTTTCAAGCTCTTGCATCACGATGTGTATAAATCAGAGGTGATATGTCAAGCTTCAGACAAAATAATGTTTCAAAATCAAGTCATATAAGTATGTTGAGTTTGGGAGATTATTTATGCTTACGAAGTCTAAATGAGACGATGTGTGTATGGAAAAATGTGATTTCTACTAATTTATTATATGTAAGGTTTTTAGAAGATTGTACGAGATTAATAAATTTTTAATATATATACTTGACACAAATGCGACATATCAATCATCCAATATACTACCTTCGTCCCTTAAAATTTGTCTCATTTTGACCCGGCACGGGTTTTAAGAAATATAATGGAAAATGAGTTGAAAAAGTTAGTGGATTGAAGGTCCCTTTTATACTCCCTCCGTCCCCGATTAAGAGTCACACTTTTCCATTTTGGTCCGTCTCCAATTAAGAGTTACACTTCATTTTTACCATAAATAGTAAGTAGGTCCCACATTCCACTAACTCAATTCACTCACATTTTATTATAAAACTAATTTAAAAAAAATAGGTCTCACATTCCACTAACTTTTTCAACCAACTTTTCTTTACATTTCTTAAAATCTGTGCCCAGTCAAAGTGTGACTCCTAATCGGGGACGGAAGGAGTATATTAGTTTTATAATAAAATATGAGTAGAAATGAGTTAGTGAAATATCAGATCCACTACCAAAAATGATAAAAGTAAAATGAGACAAATTTTGAAGGATGGACGAAAATAGAAAAATGGGATAAATTTTCAGGGACGAAGATAGCATCACTTATCCATCGTATCCTAAGTCAAATAAACATGGAGTATTCAATAAAAGTTAATAGAAAATTGTAATTTTATTATCGCAATCGTATCCTAAGTCAAATAAACATGGAGTATTCAATAAAAGTTAATAGAAAATTGTAATTTTATTATCGCAACAAGAAATGAATCTTTAATTTGCTAAAATGATTTAGATTTCTGTCATTTCACATGCGCCATCCATTTAATTTAGTGAAATTCAACTAACTAAAGAACAATGCCTTTTGCGAATATTTAATAAAGTGATCTCGACAAAGGTTTACACGCATTATACCGAATTACTAGTATTATTTAACAATTTATACAGTAAGGTAATTAATAGAGTGATTTGTAAATGCATATTTTGTCAGGCAGCTTATAATTGGAATGAATCCCCATCCTATAGTCGTGCTATCCATAAAATATTTTGTCACGCAGCTTATCGTCTGGATTACTGGACACAATTTTGGGATAGTCCAATATCAAGGTGATAATTTGACTGATAAGACATTTTGACACGTACAAAAAATATCATGGGTTTAAATTTTTTTGTGGCTAACGTTTATCACTTTCTTATGGTTTGGGTTTCAGGGAGGGATCCAAAATTTATAGGAAAGCGGGGCCAATTTATTTATGAAGATAATTTAAGAATTTGAGGAATGACATTCAGAGAAAAATTTAAAAAATGCAATATATCTATAGAGTATTTAGAAAATATGAGGTGGGGCATATACTTTTCCTAAGCTCCATGCTGGGTCTTAATATTGGTTGTTCATATCAGTTGTGGAAGGTTTCCAAAGAATTATTTCATCTATAGCTAGTATTTCATTTAAATTCTTATGTTGAATTAATTTATAGTAGTATTAATATTTTCATAAATGAGAGATGACTCAAAGTTGTGGTCCGGGAGAAAGATATTTGAATGAGATCTCTTTTTCATATGTTATGGTGATTCAAAGTGGTGTCATGGTAAAAGAATTATGAATAAGGTCTATTTTGATAGTTTGTTCTATCGGGAAGTGTTTATGTATGTTTATGGACTATTTCCTTCGTCCGTTATTAAATAATTTATATTATTATTATTATTATTTTAATTTTATATGTTTAACGATTAAATGATTATTTCATTTTTACTGGTGTAATAAATAGATCTCATATTAAATTAACTTCTTTTCAACTGTTCCTATTATCTTTTACACTTCTTAAAATTTGCACTAAATCAAAGTCGAACATTTAATACCAAATGAAAAGAATATGATTGTAGGACAAATTTTTATGTTTTCTTTATTAAAAAAAAAGTAATTTTCCATAGTGTCGTTCCACTCAATTATGAGAGATTTGTTTTTTGTAATTTTTAAAAGTAAAATAAAGAATATATTAGCTATTTAGTCATACTTCAGAAAAAAAAATATGAATACAAAATTTATACTCCACTACTTTAGTCACAATTTCTAGTCTTATTTTCTTATTTTGATCTATTTATATATAAAACAAAAATCTAATTTCATTTTTAAATATGACTTACATTTTATTTGTCCTTTTCCCTACTTGTTTACACTTTAATTTATGC
This sequence comes from Salvia hispanica, assembly GCF_023119035.1. Classification (NCBI taxonomy): domain Eukaryota; kingdom Viridiplantae; phylum Streptophyta; class Magnoliopsida; order Lamiales; family Lamiaceae; genus Salvia; species Salvia hispanica. The sequence goes on along the minus strand of NC_062969.1, from coordinate 38,002,998 downwards.
ACATATAATTAGTATTATACTACTATTATAAATAGACAGTATTAAATATTTTGAAAATTATGCGAACTGCTACGCCACACTTGCTAATTTATTGTTGTTAAAATTTTTTGAGGACAAAGTTAACCCTACATTATCATTTGGGGGCTGGGGCTTATGACATAGCCCTATAGCTATAAGCTAAACCAATTGACGATCGATATACCCCAGGTTCTAGGTCCCAATGATTACACTGCTTTTAAGTTAGATCATTATCATATTTTTATTTATTTCTCTCTCTCAAACTACTGTTGGCAAGGTTGAATGAATTTTATAAGGTTTTATCCTAAAATCAGTAGATAGGAGAAGTGATCTAGAAATTTAATTATATAACGGTTTCATTATCTCTTTAATTATACTGATATGTAGGATATCATTATAGTTATTTTTTTATTTGCCAACGTTATAATCTAAGTTCTTAATTAATTAATGCCTATTTATGCCTCTCTTACATACTGTTAATGTGTTTTTAAGAATAGTGATCTGATTTTTCAGCACAAAAATAATACATGTTCTTTATTTTATAGATTTTGGTAACTTATGACAAAAATAATTCTAGAGACTAAACATGTGATTTTTGAGTCATATAGTTTATCTTTAAAAATTTCAATTAAATAGTACTCCCTCCGTCCCATAAAAGATGTCACACTTGTGGGATGACACAGGATTTTAGGAGGTTTTGTTTTGTGTGTTAAATGAATAGAGAAAATATAATTTTTATATTCATGTGAGAGATAACTTTTTTCTAAAAGGAAAATGTGACATGTTTTGTGGGACAAACTATTTTGTAGGACGGAGGGAGTATCAAATATGTGGGTTTTTTTTTCTTTCTTCTTTCCCTTTTCTTCTTAGTTTCTATTTCCTCCTCTTTCTTTTTTTTTTTTAGTATTTTATACATACACCTAATTGACATTCATAATATAAATTAAGGACAAAATACCTAATTAAATCAATTGAATATTTTTAATTTAATTTTTTAGGACTAAAATACCTAATTAAAAATATTCAATTATTTTATATTGTTATAAATATAATGCATAATTTTAAATTTTAAAATACTTTATTGATTAGTTTATAATAAGATAAATAACAATAATAATTTTTATCATAATTTAATATTATATAATTTATATTTTAAATAATTATATTATAATTATTTATTAATTATGAGATATTAATGTTATAATAATATTATAATAATTAAATATAATTAAAAATATGACTATAATTAAATATGACTCATAATTTGAATTATATTAAAAAATAAATTAAATACTATAAACATCATAACAATAATAATAATAATAATAATAATAATAACAATAATAATAATAATAATAATAATAATAATAATACTTCCTTTCCCAAAGAGTATGAACTTTGGGTTCGACACAAGTTTAATGCATTATTGATAAAGTAAGAGAGAGATAGTTAGAGAAAGTTTTTTAAGTATTGTTAGTGAAAAATGGATCCCACCTCATTAGAGAGAAGAGGGTTTCCAAAATTGGAATGTTCATACTCTTTGGGGACGGTCGAAAAAGGAAATAGTGCATACTCTTCTGGGACGGAGGGAGTAGTATAGAAAAGAAGGATAGAGAAGATATATATTATTTTAGGTTCTCTTTTCATGTATGCTCAAAAATACCCTAATGACAAAAATGTGAAAATGTGATGTTTAGGTGATATTCTGGGGTGAAAATTAGCATTATAATATTGAAAATATGATCTTTAGGTACTAAAAATGATATAAAACAAAGATCTAAGTATTATTTTAAGAAATGTATTTTATTATCATATCTTCTTTCACGTGTAAGTCTTGCTAAATCATAATTAAGTCTAATGCTTCCAATTTAAACATCAATTAACAACACTATACCACTATATATTTAGATTTGCAATGACGACGAAGATTCCATTTTTGGTGGTTTAAATACAGTTTTACTGTCTAATGGATGTCCACCAATCGAATTTGCTCCACTTATTCTTTTGTAGATGAAATGTCATTAATCAGTGCAGCAAATATTACTAGAATAATCCACAATTATTTGATAATGAGATTCTGTTCAAACTCATAGAATATCAGTGTTAGTAATAAAATTCATGATTCCAAGTACAGAACCACATTTAACTAATAAGTTCAAACAAATTAATAATACTCCGTCATAATAATAATTTAACTATAGAAAATAAACCAGAATCTTGGCTTTTCACAGCCTAGCTAGCTACAGGAGTGTTCCTTCGCTTGTAGACCAGACTGCCGTGTTTTCATCTTATTTATACAGCTTGCATATATATCTATAAATACTTTAATTTTTTGTTTCTAGGTGTCATACTTCAATATATATATTTAATCTTGCTTTAGCTTGCATACATTATACATGGTCAATTCATACAAATTTGAAATATATTTACGACCAAACAAGACTAACAACATGAATCAAATGAGCCAAAGAAAGTAGTAGGAGTAGTATAAATAATCATGTAATAAGTAGTACCTTAAAAAAAAAAAAAATTAGTAGGAATAAAGAATCTTAGTTTCGGGAGCTGTGTTTTGATTGGACTTCAAGTATTTACAGACAGATTTGGCAAATTACAATCTGTCTGTAGATAAATTGTGACAGATTTGGATCCCCTCCTGTGGTTGATAGCACAGCAAGGGCTGCTGTTCCTCCCAATGTATTATTTTATTGTTAAATAATAATGTTAAAATATTCATATCTTTTATTATAAATAAATTTGATGTGTGTGCATAATAGCACAGCCCCTACTGTGCACAGCAGGGGATCCTAGCCCAAATTGTGACTTGTAAAATATGGGTATGTGAAATTATTCTCTCTTACTATTATATTTATATGTATATACTCCATACAATTACAAGGATATTTAAAAGAGCATTACTCCCTCCGTCCGTGAATAAGAGTCCCGTTTTTTTATTTTAGTCCGTCCGCGAATAAGAGTCCTATTTTTCCATTTTAGTCCGTCCGTGAATAAGAGTCCCGGTTCACTTTTACCATAAATGATAGTAGGGTCTCACCTTCCACTAACTCATTCCACTCACATTTCATTGAAAACTAATATATACAAGTGAGACCCCTATTCCACTAACTTTTTTCCACCCACTTTTCTTAACATTTCTTAAAACCCGTATCGCTCATGAATGAGACTCCTAATGGCGGATGGAGAGAGCAGTAGTATAAAATAAAGTGATGCTAAATGGCCACATTATGGCCAGCCATAATCTTAAAATATTATTAAAATTCTGTGTAATTAATGCTCCATTGCTGAAATTTATGTCTTTAGAGAGTAACAATTTTTTAAAAACTAATATAACCTTAAATATTAAATACTTATGTAGTACTAGAATATATTTAGTTATGTAGTAGAATATATTGTATTTGTATCTAAAATAAGTAGTATTCGTATATTTATATGATTAACAATTTCATAAGTGTTACACATTATATTTATAAATATTATTAAATGTGACACAATAAAATTCTATTACAAAATTGCAGGAAGTCTTATTGTTATCGTAAACAAATTTTCAATTTAAGTATTACTCACTATATAAAACAAATTCTCATTTTTTCAATTTACTATTCGTTGTTGAATTATGCTACAATCAATTTGAAGTTATATTAACTGAATTAATCCCAAACGATAATTACGTAAAATCCCAAATGATAGTTTTAATCAATTTTGACTATACTAGCACTATTTAATTCTAATAACATAATCTATCCTAATTAAAGACATGCATTAATAATGAAATTTACGCATCAACAATTATTTAATCTTCCCATAATTGGTAAATGCTTTTAATTACTAACTACAATTTTAATTTTAACTAATTCTTGATTTAAAATACATTTAATCATAATATTCAAGTAACTTATAAATATTAGTATTGATAAAAATATCATTTTAATATTTTTTCGGGGAAGAGTATTTCAATATTAAAATATAATATCATATTTTGATATTATCAATTACGAGTAATTTTGAATTAGTTTTAAACCCATTTATAGTTGATTTAATGTTTGAATTGGAAATTTCAATTGTTCTTAAAATTCGGTTGATCATGGATCAATTGGAAAATTTATTTAATCTTGAGTTCAATTGAATAATTGAGATCCACATTAATTTGAATATAAAATAATTGAAGATTTAAAATTAATTTTATTTGATCTTAGGTTCTATTGGATAATTATGATATAAATTAATTTGAACTTAAAATAATTCTTAAAATTCATTCGATAATTAAAATTTCAATCATATAAAAATAATATGAGTCACTTATAGTGAGACAAATGGAGTATTTGTGATGCCATAATATAACAATGTACTATATATATAGGAGTACTAATTAGTCAGACAGATAAAGTAGTATATATACACAAATATATCAGTTGAATTTTAGACAATTTGAAATATCAAATTATTTAAATAATAGTATGATATATTTAAATCTATATTCAGGTATTATGGAATTTATATAACGAGTGATGCTAAATGGCCATAATGTGGCCAGCCATAAAATTAAAATATTAATAAAAATCTGTACATTTAATGCTGATTTACTTGAAATCAGTTCATCTTAAAAGTACCAATTTTTTTAAGACTAGTATACCCTTGTGCATAAATAGGGAATAGAGTACAATCAATACTAAATACTTTTGAAAATATTAATCATGTATGTGTAACGTTTCTTTTGTGTAATATTTCTTTCCGGTTTTTCTTTTTACTTTTATTTATGTTTTATAGTACAGTATTATTATTAATTTTTAATATATAACTATTTTTAAATTAGAATATAAATATCTTCATGATATTAAAATTCATTATGTATTTATATTCACTTACAAATGAAATAATTTAAACTATATTATATTTAACATTAATAATTAAATAACTTATAAATAAAATAAATGTAGACATTATACTATAAAATTATTTTATACTAAAATTAATTCAAATTTTTTTGAGGAAAGATTGTTCCAATATTAAAAGTATATACTATAAAATTGATGGTTGGAGATTAAATGAAATCTTTAAAATAAATTGGTGAAATTAAATTCGTATTTTAAGTGTAATAAGGGAACACTTAATAAGGAAATACATAATTAACTTTTATTAAAATAAAAATAGTGCAAGTAGTTTGAGACAAGCCAAGAAAAATACTAATAGCATTAGACGGATGTAGTAGTAACTAGTAAATTATACCAAGTGAATTGTCATTTAAAGGTACAAGTGATACAATAAGCTCTTACAAAGCAATGAATCTTAATTGTTATAAACAAACTCAATAATAAAATATTATATACAACTAAATCTATAATATACTATTGAATATTTACAATTACAAAAATTGAATCAAAGATAAATGGTATTTCCACATGAAAATTAATTAAAGTACTTCCTCTGTTCCAGCTCATGTGATTGATTTTTTTTTTTGTTGTTATTTTGGAAAAATGATAACAAATAGTTAAAGTATAGAGAAAGTAAAGTAAGAAGGAGAATAATGTAGAAGAGGATTTTCCCCTATATTATTCTCTTTCTTACTTTACTTTCTAAAACACGTGCCGAAAATAAGTCAATTACTTAAGCTGGGACGAAGGGAATATAATTTTTAAATTTTTGTTGAATCGATGGCTAGTCTTTGATTGATCTTTAATTCAATTGGAGATCTCAATTAATCTTCCATGCGATTATAACTTTTATATGATCTTGAATTTATTCCTAATTTTTATTTTAGCTTTTAGGTGTGGATTATTGCATATTATTCCAGAGTATATTATTGAATTCTAAGGATTGATGATTGAATATTACTACTTGATTTTGGTTATTTTGAAAACTGATAAATTAGTGTAAGAACTGATTAAGATTCAATTTTAGCTTCGATAATAGGGAGCGGAAAAATCTATAACCGTTAACTGGAATCGATAGAATAAGCATAGCTCATTACAATATAACACAATGATGCAAATAGAAAATATGTGCAAATATCTCTATGTATAATACATTGAGATATAGTACAGTTTATAACTCAAGTGGTTTTAAAAATATAATGATCGTTATAATAATTTGAAAACCTAAGTTGTATCATTCACATGATTGTAATAATATTATTAGACTATTCAACTCATTTGGGGGTTAAATTGATACTGATTCAAATGTAAATTTTCAATTTCAATTATTCTTGAATTTAAGAGCAATTTTTTATTAATATCTAAGTCATTTATATAAATAAAAATTTAAAATATATTAAAATATTAAATAATAATAATATACTCTACTAGACTATAATTTTCATACTACTAATTACTAATATACAGACTTAAACACCGTAAACACCTATATAAATACTTAGTAGTAGTATATTAATCCATTAAGATACTATATTTAAATAACAATTGATAAATGATAAAATACGGAATTACACTATTAATATTATACTAAATTAATTTAGAAGTTATTTTTATTTTAAATGGTAGTAGTACAATAGAAGTGCCTAAAAATAAATAAAGTTAAGTAAAAGATTAAATTAACTTTATGACTTCCAACTCCAGCCATTCGCCTAAGGCCCATTCCCCCACACGTGAATTCCTAACTCAATAAATTTTGTAAAGTAAAGGGTAATTTTGTAAAAACACATAAACATTAAAGAGACTTATTAATTTATTATTTGTTTCTAATGTATAACGACCAAAATATCCTATTATGGCCAGCCATAATGTGGCCATATAGCTTTATCCTTATTTAATAGTCTATATATGGTCACACGAACACAAGTAGGATTTTTCTTGGTTTTTATAAATGTTAGGTAGTGTAGTAGTCTCTCCTCCCTCTAGCACCTGAATAATTAAGTGCATAATAAAATCTGTTTTGTCACATCAATTTCCGAGCGAAAGCGTATATAACCAGTAAAGTGTAATGGCAATCAAGACTTGATAATATTATCCTTTATATCATCGAAATCTTAAAAATTAGAAACTGGATCGGAAGATGAAAACGGAGAAAAGTTTAATCATTCCACTAAACTCAAACTCACGGAGAAAAGTTCAATCATTCCACTAAACTCAAACTCATTTTAGTGTAAATCTCACACTAAATATTGATTTTACTCTAACCATTTACACTAAATTCAAACTTAAAAGAATATTCTTTATATTATGCTTTTTTTACTCAGAAAATTTGAAAAACTTTTAGGTATTGATTTAGTGTAAACCTAAAGATATGTATTTTTTTCTCAAAAACTAAAAATAGGATTGGTTTTTGAGTACTATTGGAGCTAAATACCTATCTCATTTTAGATTTTAGTGTACCATTGGAGTTGGTCTTAGACAAAATAATCATAAAATGTAGTATATGATTGAGTTATGAGATTATTTTAGTTGGAGGGAGTGATTATAACTAATTATCACGTAATTACCATTGACTTGTGATATTCAATTTCATGAACCAAACACAATATATATTTAATCCCGAGATATAATTTTGTGAACCGAATAGCTTCTAATGGTAATGATTAATGGGCTATAGCAAATAAATATAATACATCCGCCCACAAAAAATACATTAATTACTTTTACCATTTTGGGTCAGTCATCAAACAATTTTAAATTAAGTAAATACTACTACTACTAACAATAATAATGCAGTAGTCACGTTGTGCTAAGCCTTTCTGCCAATGGACTTTGCTCGTGACTGAGGATGCAATTTGCCTAATTTTTTTTAAAGAATGGCTATTTCAGCTGTAAACGTTATACAATTCCATTCAGTAGGCCATTCCACTGCCACTGCCCACTGGGCTCTGCTCTGCCTTTCAATACCCATGGAGTCTCTAACTGATTTTCTATTACAGATCCAAGCCTAGTGGCTGATGCAGCCCATGAGCCCAACTCAGTAATAGCAGCCCAAACACATCCTCCACACGCTCATCCAGTAACCCACGGAGGCCCAATCATTTGAAAGACTTCATCTAGTGTTATTGACCAAGTCATGATCTGCAAATCAGATTGTTAGCATATCTCACCTTCATGCATTTACTCTATTATCTCACGTGCTCCATTTAGTTAGTGAGTTGCATATTGCTATCTTTGTTCTCTTTAAATAAGATAAAATGTAAATAATATGTGTAAATTGCTTTGTAAGCCCATCAACAATCATATCACTTATCCATCTATTTTCTTTCACTGTTCATAGCTTCCATACCACTTTTCTTTTACTTTATCTTAATCAAGAGAAAGCACACACAAACATTCATCTCTTAATCTTGTCTTCTCTTAACTACTTAATCATATCTTCTCTTAACTATTCATGAATTCTACTATTAATTTTATTTCATTTTCTAATTTAATTTATTTATTATTAAATTAAATTATTCTTTTCAATCTAATAAAAATATGATATTCATTAGATATAATATATTTACACTTAGTTTAATTAAAAATTTAAATTAAATTCACATTACAACAAAAGTGTAACTTTGTAATCATGTCATTAGAAAAGTTATTTACTGTGACATTTATTGAATTATTTTTTAATTTAAGTCAAAAATAATATATTAACATACAAGTTAAAATTTCATAAAATTTGGTAATTTTAGATTGATAAGAAGATGGTAGTTGATCCATCTCATATGTATGCGCGCGCCCATGTTGTACATTAATTAATTGATGTGTACTTATAGCACTATGAATACTCCTTTTGTCCAAGTTACTTGAGTCGCATTCAATTTTAAATCGTCTCAAATTGTAATATCCCATATTCGTCCAACGACTGGCCGAATAGGAGATGCCACAATTTGATACCATTAAGTATGGTAAATTAAAATATCTATTTCTAGAGCCATCTTATCCAAGTGATTAACATGATTTCAAGTGACTATTCTCATTCCTATCTTATGTCTGGTACAATTCATTTATAGAGTACGTCTTGCATAAGCACATAATTTTCACGTATAAACATTTTAATACTATAATGTCATATTATGTCAATCATTATCAAATAGCTTATAATCACATCATATATCATCAGGTAATATCATATAACCTTAGATAGCTTCATAAGATGTTAGACAATTCCACTTACCACCATAGGACACCGTTTAGCTTTGCACCGCCAATTATACTCTATCTTGTAAACAAAATCTCCAACGATAACTAAGTTCCTGATATAGGTAGTATTGAATCTCTGAAGAGCAAAAACCATTCCAGAGGCTCCGAAGAGCAAATCCATGTCAGAGGCTCCGAAGAGCAAATCGGAGGCCACAAAGGGAAATTATCACTTTATTTCCCCCGCGTGGGGACCGATCGACGTATCATACTATTTCCGCCGCGTGTGGATCGATCGAAATATTTTTGGTGCACTGAAATACTTATCAAATTGCCACCGCGTGTGGCCCGCTCGAATATATCATCTTTTCCCCCGCGTGGGGACCGATCGGACCCAAGTATAATCCTGGGTTGTACCATGGTACACAAGTATTTCCACCGCGTGTGGACCGATCGGACTCGAGTATAAGACTCGAGCCTGCATCATGATGCACTACTTATTCCTCCCGCGTGGAGACCGATCGAGTCCGAGTAGAACTCGGGCCTACACCATGGTGTACAATTGGTCTGCCGTCCGTACTTACTAACCTTCTCAGTATCCCTCCTTATACATTTACTTTAACTTCTTTAATTCAGAAACCACTTCCAATTGCAATGTACTACTTATATCATAAATGCCGTATTTCTCAAATATCGTCTTGTACCAAATATTCATATTCCACATAATCACTATTTTTGTTATCGTTATAACACACATCTTTTTTCTTAACATCTTCATAATTATTGTCACTTCTCACATCTATTCAATGTTACACCTATTCACAACATACATAATCTCAATATCATAATCAATGACTACCAACTTAATATTATACTATTTTCCACCATTAATTCGCTTAATTACTATTAACATCTTTAATAGGTCCATAATTAATTTCAAGATTAATTATGAAATCCCATGAATTCTTATTTGATTTAAAAATCCTAATTTCATGATCAAATTGTAAAACTTAAGCATATTAATTATATATCCAAAATTTTACTAATTAAATCACATTAAGTAATTTAACATATCGATATAATTAAAACATAACCCTCAACTAGACGAGGCCGCCCATGCTAAGAAAAGGGATGGGAACCGAAGTCCGTCATAATTATCACAATAAAACTCCATAACATAATTATCACTACTTATTCAAACATGATATATTAAACATGAATTAAACTATATAACAGCACTCCTAATTAGACGAAGGGGGCCAGACCTTCCATGCTAATTTAGGAGTTGATTAGTAAAACCTCTTTAAATATCACATTAAAATTCTAACACAACATTAATCTCTTAATCATAATTTATTAATTAAATTATTCAAATTAACTTAAATAACACTCCTTACTTAGAGCTAAGGTGGCCAAGCCAACCATGCTAAGAAAGGAGTGGGGTGCCAAAGCCCCCAAAAATGAGGGGTTTGGGCTATTTATAGCCAACTCCTCCTATTCTAGAATATTCCATTCTATTTAATTCTTTATTAATCTTTATTTAATTTCTTTGTTCTAGATTATTCTAAGAATGAAGACAAAATTACCTCATTTTATTCCTTAGCAATTTTCGGCCCATTCTCAAGCCTTCTAGAAGTTTTACTTTTTTTTATTTCTATAATGTTGAACACACACACGTACCCAAACATTTATACTATTATTTTTAGGACAAAATTATTATTATATTAATCTATATCACTTATACCTCTCTAGATTATTCTAATTATTCCAAGACATCATTTAAATAACCATCGAAATTTCCTAATTACTTAATTAAGAGTGCCTAAACTTATTTCCTGTGAATCTACCAATAAATCTGATCAATTAATTCGAATATTAATATTACTACAACATAAATCATTTGTGTAAAATATAAATTATTAACAATTATCATTTTTTTACCAAATTATTCTTGTAAAATTTTGAATTCACCAATTTTCAAGATGTAATTATCAATTCTATCTAATTCCATTTTTGGGGTGTTACACAAATTATTTGAATCATTTTTTTTTATTTTAGCTAAAAACAAAACATCTAATCTTATGTATTTTATTATTTCTTTTACTTTACTCTCTCTTCTTTTCTCTTATGTTATTCTTTCATCTACTTTATTTAACTCACTAAACACAACTTTTTTAAACCTGTGCATAAAAGAAACGTCTCAAGTAATATGAGATGGATGGAGTACTTTATATTGAATATTTATTCGAGCAAGGATAACATTTACAATTTTATTTAATCCAAATATGAATCAAAATCATGATATATATTGCACTTAGTATGACTCATTAGAATATTTAAATTCACATTTCTTAGAATAAATAGACCTCTATCTCTTTATGTGGTCGTAAAGACTAAAGAGATGCTATTGTTTTAGATAAATTAAAAATTCAGTCAACACTAACGACAACATGCCAGATTGCCAGTTATTACAATTTGCTAGGAAATCCAATTGTAATTGAGACGTAAATCTATAATTGCAACATTCCATTACAAAATTGCTTTGACATATTCCTTTTTCCTAAAACGTGTAAACTAAAATTTAAATCGAAAAATGAAGAAGTAAAAGCGTGAGAAATCAGCCGCGCGTCAAGGCGAACACGCTTGCCGTTGTCGAGGCCTTCTCCCATAACTCTTCTCATTTCTCACTCAATTGAATGCTCTCTCTCTCCTTCATTTCAATCTCACTCCCATATTTCCGATCGTCATTTGTCACTACTCGGGATTTGACAGAACAAGTCCTTTTTCAGTCCCAAGATTTGGTTTTTTTTGGGGTCCGCTTTTCTATTCTTTCCAATTATTCCGACCATAAAGCGACACTAATGATTTCGTGCACCTAATTTGGTCGGACTGAGAGAAGAGGGAAAAATAAAAAATGGGAGGTTGTTTAAGCAAGAAAAATCCCCCTAGCCGTAATGTGAACGGCTTCAGATCAGAAAGAGCGACCAATCATCAAAAGGCACCAATTGATCGCCCCGATCAATCCGAAAACCGAGCCATCGTCCCTGAAAGGAGGCAGCATCAGCATCCACATCAACATCAACCGCCGGCGCAAGCTCAGCCGGCGCCAATTCCATCTCCGTCTCCATCGCCATCTCCCCGCACTCCATCCCGGCAGAAATTGGAGGCGAATAGCATATTGGGGAAGCCATTGGAGGAGGTGAAGTCCAAGTATTCGATCGGGAAGGAATTGGGGAGGGGCCAATTCGGGGTGACGTACGCGTGTACGGATGCGGCGACGGGGCTGCAGTACGCGTGTAAGTCGATCTTGAAGAGGAAGCTGGTGAGCAAGAACGATAGGGAGGATGTGAAGAGGGAGATTGACATCATGCAGCATTTGAGCGGCCAGCCCAATATAGTTGAGTTCAGGGGCGCCTACGAGGATCGCCAGTCTGTGCATCTCGTCATGGAGCTCTGCGCCGGCGGTGAGCTCTTCGACAGGATTATTGCCAAGGGCCATTATTCTGAGAAGGATGCTTCTGATCTTTGCCGCCAGATTGTCAATGTGGTTGATCACTGCCATTTTATGGGGGTCATGCATAGGGATCTCAAGCCTGAGAATTTCTTGCTTTCCAATAAGGAGGAGAAGGCCATGCTCAAAGCTACTGATTTTGGCCTCTCTGTCTTCATTGAAGAAGGTGATTACCTCTCTTCTTTTCTTTTGCCATTCACATTCGGATAGATATTGCTGAATTTTGTTTCCATGAGAAGAGCTTTTAACTGCCTACACTAATTTTCTGTGCTCTAAACTGTATAAAAAGAGTTCATTTCTCCTGGCTGTTTTATGTGTATGTTTAGGCCAGTTTCTGGCGACTTGTCTGAGGTGCCATGTTCAACTTATGGTTCTTATACTTGTTTGATTGAGTAATAATGCTGACGTTCTGGAAGACTGGAACTTTGTGCTCCTAGCACGCCTTTGCTTTCTACGATTTCAAGATTGATAGAGCTCTACAGTGCACCAAACTAGGCATATGCTTTTCATGATTTTGCTTTAAAAACAAGGGATTTAATTTATGTTCTTTATCGTATGAGTTGAACTGTTTTGTGTTTTCCCAGTTTAAGTTAAAGTGATCAATTTCTACAGATTAGTGAGTTATTTTGAAAATGTGAATAGTACGTTTTGTAATTATGGTTCCTAATAATGTGGTGGGAGACTGGGAGGGTAGTGTTGGGAGGTTATGCGAAAGTAAAGGTGCGATCTTTCAGCCCTCTATCACTTTATTGGGCATTTGTTGCAGGAAAGTAAATCCTTTCTCCCTGGTCATGACTTATGATTCAGCATATTAGCCATATACTATATGCTAGTCTCTTGTAGGGATTTGAGTTTTGACAATCTTTATCCCTGTGAAGGAAGAATATAGCTCTAAAATTATTAAAAGTTTAATACCAGTTTTTCTGCTCAGTGTGATGATACTGTCATCCAGATTACAGATATGGGATACATGTCTGTGTAAAAGTCTTCTGGACACTCATCCAGGTCTTTATTTGCATTCTAGATATTCATGTTTGCAGTTAACTTTTTGAACTCATTTATCTCTTCAGTTGAGTATACTAATCTTCTGTGTCATACGTATCTATTTTTTTGTACTATGAATCAGTAATTGACTTCATTTCATCAATATTTTCCAGGAAAGGTGTATCGAGATATAGTTGGCAGTGCATACTATGTTGCACCTGAAGTGTTGCGACGAAGTTATGGGAAGGAAATAGATATATGGAGTGCTGGTGTTATTTTGTACATCCTCCTCAGTGGCGTGCCTCCCTTTTGGGCTGGTACGACTAACCTCTTGTGTTGCAAGATGACAAATAGATGACAAATGTTTCTGATATTCTAATTGGTTTGTGAAAAATTTATGCAGAAACTGAACATGGCATATTTGATGCTATACTTAAAGAAAAAGTTGATTTTGATAGCAACCCATGGCCTTCCATATCAAACAGTGCCAAAGACCTTGTTGGTAGAATGCTAACAAAGGATCCAAAAACTAGAATTACTTCAACAGAAGTACTGGGTAATTTCCTCTCTTGTTTTTTCATAGCTGCAGTTTCAGTCTTTATAATCTTGTCTATTGGTTGCTTATAAATTGTGTGTTTGTTTTTGCCCATGACTATAATCTTAGCTCGACTTTATGCCATAACACAGTGCAGATGAGAATTAAGACAAATAAATTTGACTTGGTGATATGGTGTCATTGCACCATTAATTATCTTGATAAAGTCGATGATTTTAATCTGCAGCATCACAATGTTTCAGTAATTATTGGGCGAGGAAGTGTAGAAATAGGTGTTCGGATGTCAAGAACTCTATGAAATGCAGAGCACAGATAGTCTTCTTTGAACTAAGTTTACTTATGTGTGCATGATTTAATAATTTCTCGGTGGACTTGTTGTCACATTCTACATTTTGGATAGTTTTGTTTGCAATCCATTGATTATATAACCAAGTAGTTTTTTCTATTCTTTTGCAACAGACTCCTAGTCATGAAAGTATATTCATAAGTTACCAAAGTTGATATTATTTTCTTCTTGTTTCTTGAAGAGCACCCCTGGATTAAGGGACAGGCATCTGATAAGCGGATCGATAGTGCAGTTCTCTCCAGAATGAAGCAGTTCAGGGCAATGAATAAGCTCAAGAAACTTGCATTAAAGGTCAGACTTGTTATTGCATTTGTCAAAAGTTTCTGATCAAGAACTTTAATCACATTTGTGATTACGTGAAGTATTAATAGTTACTTAGATGAGAATTCTCACTACCGATCAAGATTCTGATGCATTTGAGATTTTTTGCAGGTCATTGCACAAAGTTTATCCACAGAAGAAATAAAAGGTCTTAAAGCTACGTTCATGAACATCGACACTGACAATAGTGGCTCAATAACTTATGAAGAATTGAAATCTGGATTGGCGCGGCTTGGGTCCAAATTGTCAGAATTTGAAGTAAAGCAACTCATGGAAGCTGTGAGTATCACACTTTTATATGGAAAGTAGAGTCAGCCTTCATTAGCTTTGCCACCACCCTAAGCTACTTCTATCCTAATACAGGCTGATGTTGATTGAAATGGGACTATCGACTACGAAGAATTTATCACTGCAACGATGCACAGACATAAGCTGGAGAAGGACGAGCATCTGTTCAGTGCATTTCAATATTTTGACAGGGATGGTAGCGGGTAAGCCTAGAAAATTGTTTCAGTGTCGTATTTTTAACGTCTGGATAGGGCGTTTTTTTCAAAGAATACTTTATCATTAGTCTCTGTATATGACTAAAGTGAAAGGAAATCATGTATGCTACTACAAAAAACCATTTTTGTTATACAAAGTGGAAGCATAATGCATGACTTGATTGATTTCAGCTATATCACAAGAGATGAACTGGAAACTGCTATGAAGGAGTATGGTATAGGGGATGAGGGAAGCATCAGGGAAATAATTTCGGAGGTGGATACAGATAATGTAAGTTACCTTAGTATGGACATGTTTTGTTTTGTTTGTGGTGGGCATGAAACTTATGGGGTTGCACTTGATAGGATGGAAGGATCAACTACGAGGAGTTCTGTGCAATGATGAGAAGCGGAACACAGCAACCTGGAAAGCTCTTGTAGAGGATCAAGTCGAGGATGGTGCTTTTTCACCGCACCTCCATGATGCTTTGAGTTTTTGAGGTATTTACCTGAGAAAAAGCCTTATTTCTTCATCTAGTTACATAAGTTTTTTATGGTGTAATTTTGTAACAAGAGATAGAGTAGCAAGTTAGAAATGTTTATGGTTTTACATAAGTTTTTCTTTTTCTCTTTTTTCGAATGCTTTTAACAAAGCTATTTCGAGTTATTCAGTTAATGAATATATGATATTTATTTCATTAATAGAGGAATAAGGAAATTGGGTTTGATTGTTCCATTAATGCCTACAAATCTTGATCTGTTTATTTTTTCAAAGATTTAATGTAAGTGTATTTATGTTCATTTGAGAATCACATGCTACATCTGAGTCATAAACACAAGTTAAAAGTTTATGAGCGAAAGCATCTTTCGTCCGAAGTTCATGATTTTAAGGATGAATAGGCTCAATTTCCTTTTTTGTCGTCCCATAAAAAAAGTTCATATATCTATTAATAGAAACTTTTTTTCCTTCTCTTACTATACCAATTAGTATTTATTAAAACTCGTGTTGTTCCTAAATGACTTATTTCGAGGGAGTAGTATTTATCAGTTGAGGAAAATCCAGAGAACTTGGTACAATTCGATGTGGAAAATTTGATTAAAACATGCCAAAATTGCAACAACCCAATCACTACAACTTACAAGAAAATATAAATTCAGTTATCCAAAAACCATAGAAGAAAGTTAAAACTTTAAGTAACTAGTTAAATCTAATTACTTTACTTGAATTTCTTCCCAGTATCCCATGAACAAGTGACTTGATTTTTACGAGCTGGCATGCCATAAACATTCCATGCATGCTTCGCTTTCATTTCCTCTGCCCATTTCATAACCACAGAGTTGCAGTCATCCACTTCAATCATTTTCATAGAGGATACGGTATTGAGAGGAAGCTCTTCAAAATTATAGCAGTGTTTAATGCTTATATGCTCAAGCTTTAGGAAGCTGGGTACTGTGAGTTTCCACCAGACCAGATCTGTATCTTCAATCACAAGATATTTCAGATTCATAAAGTCGCGGTAATTCGTTTCCCATTCTAGCCCTTGAAAGGCGTAGCATTGCAATTTGAGCACTTCAAGATTCTCCAAATTACCTATTATAGTCATGTACTTCCATGGATATCCAAGCCCACTCAGACTCAGTTTTTTAAGACCCGATGGAAACATCGAACGAGGAGCGGGCGGGGGGACAACATCAGGGGGAAGGTCAGGATTCAACACGACACATTTAAGTGACTCTAGTCTACGGAGACGAGAGATACGATTCAAACAACGGAAGCTTTTACTGTTGTCATCATCTGGTTCCAGTTCGATTTGAATTCCTAACTTCTTCAGATTTCGGATTTTCTTGAGGACCTTCCTGGTGCAACTTTGAGCATCCACATCTAAGAGTGTCAAGAGTTTAGGTAAAATAGTGTCGGAACTAGGATTCTGTAAGCGCCCTCCCTCGATCTGAAGATGGTTTAATTCCTTCATATCCCAAATTTCTGCTGGCAAATGTGAAGAATGTTCTCGTGATTTGATGCTCAGATGCCGGCTGACACTCAAATGCTGAAGTTTCTGAAGTTTGGATATGGAACCTGGCAATTTCCCGTTGCAAGTGAGTGCAAGAAAGGTTAGTTGAGTTAGTTTCACTACTTCAACTGGAAACTCGTACAAGCGGATCGTAAGAGCATAGAGTACTCTTAGGAACCTTGAAGTGAAAGATATAGGTACTGGATATTGATGGTGAGGACCAGTATAGAGCAAAGAATGTATACGCGAGATTGACATGATTGAATCTTGCAAATCTTTGAGGCTGAATAGGACTGCACTGCGAATGCACAACCTGCGATATGCTTCTATACTTTCGACTGAATTATGGACATCAACATTCAGTGTAAGAAAAAACTTGCTCCTCATGGCTTCACAGTTAGATAGGTGCCAGAAGACAGAATGAAGGCGGCAAGTCTTGACTTTGACCTTCATGCCCTTCTTGCAAACCACGACTAGACTTTTGTCAACAAGCTCTGCCAAACAATCCATGGCAAAATCTTTCAAAGTTTGGGATGGATTTGGTTCGAGGAAACCCTCAGCAGCCCACATTCTGACAAGTTTGGAAGTTGGGATCTCATAATATTGAGAGAAAATTCCCATATACAGAAAGCAGGCTTTTAAATGTTGAGGCAAGTAATTGTAGCTCGGAGATACTACATTTGACATTAGAGCTTGAGCCTCCATGAATACATAGTTCTTTTTCTCTGCTACCTCTTCCCAAAACTCTAGGCTGATCTCAGTTCTGGATAGAAGGTCGGCAACTGTGAGGATTAAAAGAGGAAGACCTTCACAGTGCTTACAGATCTTTTTTCCGATTTTTTCTAATCTACGAGGGCATAAGTCACTGGAGAACACCTTCCGACAAAAAAGAAGCCAGCTTTCTTCTTCATCTAGCAAGGGCATCTTGTAAACAAAATCAGATCTTCCACATTTTGCTACTTCAAATAGCCTTGTTGTTACGAAGATTTCACCCTTGATGTCGGGCAATAGATTTTTCAGGTAATGCAAGGGTTCTTTGTTCCATAAATCATCCAACACAATGAGGCATCTCTTATTGGATAATGTTGTGCACAAATCCTTAACCAGTTTCTCATCTTCTCTTAAATGCTTTTTGTCAACAGCAACGCATAGTCTCGCCAAAACATCTACCAAGAATTCTTCCGACTGATAATTTGGGCCAAGAGTGATCCATGCATGGTGATCAAAATGGCACTGAATTAGTGGGTCATCAAAAACTTTCTTAACCAGAGTAGTTTTACCAATCCCTGCCATCCCAAAGATCGAAAAAATCTCCATGTTTGGATGTAACCTTTTTGGGAACATTTGCAACTTAATCCCTTCCACATGATTTGAGAAGTTGAGCATTTTTGCTACTATTTTAAAAGTTGCAGCTCTTCGATCATCATCTGGCACTGAATTGTTAAAATCGTCTTTGAATCTACAAACCTGTTAAAAGAGTAGATATGAGACTGGCCACTCCTTTTCTTTAATATTGAAATTTAGTTCAAGTTTGTGGTCTATATAATATTGACTGCAGTTCGAGCTCAACTAGTGTGTGGTTTGTTTTAGTTCAAAAACACGATCAGTCATGTATCAAAGTAAAGATGCATTTCCTGTACATCATTAACTAAGTTTGTTATCTTCAGCAAAGTAGTAGTACCTCAGATATTTCATCAGCAACCATGAAAATAGGATTGTCTTTGTCAGCTGCTATGTTGTTCCAGTACTCTGGTGTCTTCTTGGTGCTGGAAAGGAAGAGAAGTACCTTAATGATTACGAGACGGAGACCTTGGCAATTCTTGATTATATTCTTTCCAGCTTCCTCAAGTTGTGGTGGGCAAAATGGCCCTCCAAAAACAACCAGGCAAAGAAAGTCCCACATAGGATGTTCATCAAAGTCAGGCATACGAGAAATATGGAAACTGTTTGAAAACAGAGCTATTTCCTCTAAACTGGTAGTGAGCAAGAGTAGGCTTCCATTGTCTTGCTTTGGAAATGACCGTCTCAAGTACTCCCAAATATTTGTGTCGCACACATCATCCAAAACAATCATGTATCTCCGATCCTTCAATCTCGTGTACAAATGCTCAACTAGTAGTTCCTCATCATCTCCTAATCCCATAGACTGGTCTGGATTCACAGGATGTCCAGTCTGAAATGAGATATTCAAGACGAAAGCAAACACATTTAGTCTTTATTCATTCACAAGCTTGGAGGCAACTCGACATTAGTTCCACAAATCCATAACCTACATAAACCTATATCGCGTAATAATAGCGGATGACTGTTGGATTTAGCATTACATTTACAACATTCTGCAATCTTCATATGAGCTCCAAATCATGGCAACGAAAACACCACTTCCAGAGTATTATTACTATAGTTCAGCTAGCGGAAGTTGTATCGAGCTAAGGCAAATCGAGTCTTTATACATTAACTCGCTTAAACAAAAACTCAACACTTGTTCCACTTGCAAGTGGACCAATGACTGCATCATATTAATGCAATATCATATGAGTTTTTGAATCTTGGCAATTAAAACATCAGTTTCATAACATTATAATTATCAGTAGTATTTATCAGCTGTGGAAGTTGTGCAGAGCTAAGGCAGATTGAATGATCTAATCGAAATACTTCAACAGTGAAAATTACCTAAAATGAGAAGACAAACCTTAATTTCATTGGAAGGATAACCTAGTTGAGGAAGAATAGCTAAAATGATATCTTTCCATTGATATTTGCGGCCTATTGTCACCCACGCGCCACAATCCACACATTTATCTTTGCCTACGCACAGCTCTTCAAGGATGATCCTCGCAGTAACTGTTCTTCCGCTGCCAGCCCTCCCAACAATCCAGAAAATGCCATAGTCGCATGGCCTCACACCTCCAACCAGCTTTTTCTTAATGCCACTAATCTCATCGGAGATTCCAACCATCTCTACTCCGAAATCCCTAATTGAGGAAAAATCTGATGTACTGTCATCCTCTTCAGGCGTGTCTAATTTTTTGATGAACTCTTCCTTCATCCTCTTCACATTTTCGGAGAAAGAAACTATTTCTAGCCTCACTTCCTCCATCTCCAGATTTTTTTCGTAGTATTCCAGCGAATCTTCTAATTTTTGTGCTGCCTCTCTGATTTCTTCATCCAATTCGTTCAACCTCTTGCTTCTCCAGATGCTGTCATCGAGTTTTCTGAGAACCTGCTGTAGCGACGTCACCTCCACGAGTGCAGATTGCAGAGTGGCAGAGGCAATTGAAGAATTGAGAAGGCGGTGGATTGTGTGCTTGAGAGAAATGACTGCAGCATAAGCCATGTCTCTTCTCTCTCTAGCTACTGGACCTCCTCACAAAAACACTGCAAGTAATGTGTATGCAAATATGGAGTAATTCTTAGAGAGAGAAAACAGAGTGAGTGATTAGAAACAGTGGTACTACTGTATCCATGTAATCACGCATAGTTCTCCAATTGTGATGCGGACGAACTACTGCAAATCATTGTTCCAAGTGATGAACTGATTCCGGTTATTCTATGTGAGCAGGAATAAGAACTGCATTGATGATGATGATGATGATGATGATGATGATGATGATGATGATAAATTAATACTTCCCTCCGTTCACATAAGAACATTCATTTTGACATTTTAGTATATTCCAAAATAATTATTTTTATTAAGAGAATAACAATGGTGGATAAATACAAAAGATGCTCTCAAAATTCACCAGAACTACCCAGCCAGTTATTCTTAGTTTTTAATACTTCTTCTCGTGAATCTGTGATGCGAATTCTCCCGCTGCCTTCACTGCTTACAAATAGCTTCTATTATTTGTGATCGAAAAATATGCAAGAAAAAGATATCACTTGTTATTTATGAACTTCCGATATAATCACACACACGAAATATGATGCAAATAGTTTGGGACGAGGATATAGCTTCCACATTTTAAAACATAGAGGAAATAGTTTGGGACGGGGATATAGCTTCCACAAATGTGAGAATCGAAGAACGAGAAATTGAATGGAAAGGAAAACCAAAGTTGTATTGATGTGTGACTTACGCGAGTGTTTGCACTATAATCGGCTACACATATCACAAGAGTGACGAGCACATTTTAAATGACAACTTTCCCAATAACAACAAAATTCTGAACAAAGGAGCCCCCTTGGTGTACTGGCAAAGGGCGCCACCTCCTTATTCGTCCATGAGGTCAGTGGTTCTCAATGGAGACAACTTTGTGGAATTAATTTTCCATGGAGGTGCTACCTATTCCGTCCATGCGCGTATGGGTATGTTGCTCCCCGGCCTTCGGGCTCGCGTCTCTCGCCGGCCTTCGGGCCCGCGTCTCTCTCGGGCCCGAAGGCCCGTCCCTTCGGCGTTCCATCGGACCTCCGGGCCTGGTGCCTTAACGGGCCTCAGCCCGGAACCATGCCCCGTGCATGTGCTTCACCGTTGGGCCTCGTGCCCTTCGGCGATGGTCGTGCCCTCGTGGTGAGGCCGTGCCGAGCCCTTGTGGCTCAGCTTCGGTCTCGTGCCGAGATGTCCCGCGCTGTCTATTTCCTCGCTCGCACCCTCGTGGTGCGAGAGCCAGGCCCATGCGGTCTAGGCCCGAGCATAACCCAACAAAAATACCTCAAATGAGTAGGGACAAGCCGGAGAGGTAAAACTTCTCAAACGAGCGTGGTATGCGGGGAGGTCTCCGTCATACCCAGGCCGGAGGGGGTTTCGGGAGTACTTTCCCGTCGATTTATCGGCGGTTGCCGGGATGCCTTGGCAGACGTGCCGAGCGTCTCGGCTCCTCGCTCGTGCCCTTGTGGTGCGAGAGCCAGGCCCTGTGTGGTCTAGGCCCAAGCATAATCCCGCAAAAATACCTCAAATGAGTAGGTCCAAGCCAGAGGGGTAGGACTTCCCATATGAGTAAGGGCACGCGGTGATTAAAACCCCGTAGAGCGATGCCGGAGGGGGTCCCTGGGGTGTGTGCGTGTGTGTATGTCCCGTCGGTTAAGACGAAACGTGACTCCCAAAAAATCCTACGACATGGGCTACCTTAGTGGGCATGTGGCGATTAGGGTTTCTGGAGTAAGGGGCCTTTCGGGGTGGGTCCTTGCGACTATAAATATTGTTTACCCATACTTTAGTTTTGAAGGAAGCCCCTTGGTCTATTGGCAAAGGGCGCTGACTTACCGCTCCATAATCCTGGAGGTCGCATGTTTGACCCCTGGGAGGCGCAACTTGTGGATTTTATTTTCCATGAGGTCCTCTCCCCTGCGGGGCCCAGCCTAACCCAACAAAAATACCTCAAATAAGGTAAGTTTGAGGGGTAAAACTTCTCAAACGAGGGGGATGGGGGGAGGTCTCCCCATCCCCTTTTTGGGGGGGGTTTCCGAGCTTTCCCCGCGATTCATCGGTTTTGGGGGGATGTCGGAAGACGTAATAGCTCCCTTTTTCGCCCATCGTCAGGCCCCTGGGGTCCCAGATCTGTGCCATGTGTGGTCTAATTTCCACCCGAATCCCGAAAAAATTTTTCCAAAAGTAGGCCCAAAGCCAAGGGGGGGATTTCCAAGCATGAAGGACCCCGGATGGAACCGGCAAAATGGGTGCATAAATAAAAAATCACATAATAACGACTATTTAGCATTATTTAAAAAAGCTACCAAAATTATCACGATCATGCTCATAACTTGAATCAATCATGCTTTAAGAATATTGAAACCAAAAAACATGTTTTTCCTTTGAGAAAAAAAATCCCTTTTGTTAATTCTCCAAAAAATTTAAGATGGTTTAAAATTTCTCCACGTGATGTTTTGGGAGTACTAGACCACAAATTTTCCCTCCCCCTTTTCCCCCGAACCCCGTATCCCAAACCGGGGGCGATTTTACTGGGAATACTAGGACTTAAAAAAAGAAGACAAAGAAACCTTTTTGGGAATAGGGAGAAAAAATTTAAAATTTTAAAAATTGCTAAATTTTCAAAAATTTTAGCAAAAAAATTTGGGTTTTTTTCCCCTTTCCTTTATTCCCCTTTATTTATTTTAAATTTCCTTTTGGTTTAAAGGATCTAGGGAAGGTTTTGGGGATAGGGGTCATCCAATTTATTTTTACAATTAAATTGAACCTACAATTTAATAAAATTAAAATTTTGGAAATATTACGAAAATTTTTTTCTTTTAAGTAATTTTTAACTCCCCCCACCCAAAATCCGAAATTACGAACCCGGGTTTCCCTTTTTAACTTTTTTTCCCCCGTGCTTAAGTTTAAAAATGTCCATTAATTAATTAAATGTTTTCCTTTATTGACTTAATTAATTAACTTCTTATTAATTCCAAGAGGGGGACTTAAAATGAAACACTTTATTTATTATTCATAGAGAATCACACTCCAACCGGTTTTGGGTTTCCAATAATAAAACCTGCCGCTCCTTTTTGAAGGGCATTATCAAACGAGACTCCCCGCACGATTCAATATAATAGCAATCCTAGCACCGCTAGATATCGATCACCACCCCCAATATAAGATAATTTTGGGTTTCGAAAAACCCGGGAACCCTTTGATAAACAAAGCCAAAGGGATAATCAAACCGTTGCTCAATGCTAACCTCATTGGGGTTAAGAAAAAAATATTTATCAAGACCTCGGTCAAAGATAGCCTAAGGCAAACTTTGGTTTAGACCGTTTTCGAACCCCACCAAGTATCTTATTTCGAAGGTTTTGAAATATCGGGCCATTTGCAACCTTTTCGATGGTAGTCAAATTCCATCTAGGTTTTGAAAAAAAGGGCGGCTATTGTGTGGAGATTGGGGACTTGGTTGATTTTCGAAAAGTCCAGCTCTTCTTATAGTTTCTTTTCGTCTCCAAAGCTTAAGTTTCCCTTTCCCTTTCTCTATTTTAATCTTAAGTGTGAGTTGGGTAGTGTGCTTTTTGCTTTGTGTTCTTGCGTTTCATTGCTGTGCAGGGCGAGATTCAAGTCTTCAAAGGCATGAGAAGGTCGGAGTTGAGGAAGGAAGCCTCGGAGCTACATTCCAGCGCGCTCCGGGTTGGATCTTCGCGGCCTTTTCGTGTTTTCCGGCAGTACTCTTGCCGGAAACCTTTTTCTTTCCGGTGTTGTCTTGTTGGAAGTTGTATTGCTGCTCCGGTTGACGAAGAGTCTCCTTTGCGCCATCCCAACAGTCACTACATTGGAACTAATTTATTTTAAAGTCCCAATAAACCGCTTTAATTGCTCTCTATTTCCTAGAATTTAAATTTGAATTTGGGCGATAGTGGGGGTTGGTGAGTTGGCGCGTTTTCCTGAGTCAGGTCTGGTTTGCCGGGTTTGGGCATCGGGTCTGGGCTGAGTCATTAATTTAATTCGGGTCTGGGCCTTCTTGGGGTTTGGGCTTGGTGGTCTTTGGGCCGGTTCAAGTGGTCAGAGTTGGGCTTCGGGTTTGGGCCCGATCTTGGGCTTGATCCGGGTCTAATCCTCTTTCGAGTTTTGGGCTTTGGAGCTGGACCTGGGGGGTTCGAATCTGGGCTGGAAAAATCTGGGCCGAACTGGGTCGTTGCCCTTCTCATCCGGGTCACTTGAATTTATAGTGAAACAAATCTTTGTCTTAGCCTCTCGCTTGGTTTTTTTTGAGCACTCTCCTATTGGAGGAGAGACGAAGGAGTGTGCACTGCCATTGACGAAGACGCAGCTGCTGGGCCAATCCTTCACCTCAGGTTGCTCTGTCCTCCTTTGTTTATTCTTTATTTCCTAACTTGTCTTTTGTAGGCTAGATTCGTGTGAAGTTATCTACCAAATGGAGATTGGTTCGACGGCAAAGGACGGCCTTGGATCGTCGACCCCGATTGAGCCACGGACTGAAGTGCTCACCTCTATCAACAATCCTCCGGAAAATCAGAGCGACCACATGCTAAATATTTCGGAAATGCCTTGGGATAAGGTGCGAAACAAGAACAAAGAAGTAGAGCGCGAGAGGAAAAG
Organism: Salvia hispanica; assembly: GCF_023119035.1. Taxonomy (NCBI): domain Eukaryota; kingdom Viridiplantae; phylum Streptophyta; class Magnoliopsida; order Lamiales; family Lamiaceae; genus Salvia; species Salvia hispanica. The sequence goes on along the minus strand of NC_062969.1, from coordinate 37,977,710 downwards.
AAGCAAAGCCACTATCCGCCAACGACTCCTAAGCCAACTTGTGGCGATTGATGGCAAAGCCCCAAATATTGGAGCACTCTGCAAGAAATTCAACATTCCCGTTCGCGTCCATGGTGAGCATGGAGATGTTTATGACAAGACGGACGATGAACTTAGAGGGGAGATTGAGGCAAAGCTTGAAGCGGAGCGGAATAATGCATGGATAGCCTCAAAACAAGCCGTGAAACAAATGGCAGAACCATTTATCCGCATCCACATTAGTGATGAAGATATCACGACTAACTCTAAGTCCATTACTATTACTAACGAGGACCTCATGCCTATTAGCAAAGGTTGGGGTACCTCCCTTTGCGGAATGTTCGCAGGTAGATTCCCTGGAAAAGAAGCCGTCTTCGCCATGATTAATAGATGGAAAGTCCCGGTAAAAGTGGCGTTTCACAGGAAGGGGTGGATGATCTTTAGCTTCCGTTACGCTAAGGATATGGAACAAGTGCCGAACCTTGGCCCCCAGGCCATCTTTGGGATTCCGCTGATCATTGAACTAGCTACGGAGGACTTCGACTTCAACAAAAAATTAAAGGTCGACATCCCGGTGTGGATCAGAATCCTTGACCTCCCTTTAACCTTATGGAGCAGAACGGCCATCGAAAAGATTGCGACCGCAGCAGGCACACCAGTCATGATGGATGAGGATACAATCCTTAAATTTACTCTTGATGGTCCTAGAGTACAAATCATTGTCAATATCCTCGAAGAGACACGCAAGGGAGTGGAGATCAACATGTCGGACGGAAGCACTTTCGTGCAGGAGATCGTGTATGCGCACCTCCCAAAGTACTGCCGAACGTGCCATGCTTTCGGGATTTTGGTGAGGGGTGCCCCGGACTGGAGGAAAGAGAGAATGAGAGGATCTGCAGGGCAAAGCTGAACCGAGCTCCCCCCATGGTGCTACCGCGCGCGAGCCATCCCGCGGCCCTGACCCTCGCAAAGGAAGGGGCAACTCTAGAGGTCGCAGCCAATCTTGAAATGCAGAACAACGAAATAACTTTAGCACGAACACCAACACGAGGTCTTGGATGCCAGCAGGGAAAATTAAAGGAAAAGGTGCTACGCAAAAAATTGCAACATCCGATGTTGAGACTTCAAATAAGTTCGAAGGTCTCGAAAACGAAGAGCCTGCCGAACAGGATACGGGGACCCCCGCTGTCCCGGCTTAGGAAAGGAACACACCCGTAGACCATCAAGGCAATGCGGTCAGCTATCCTATTGATATCAGAGGCGAAGCATACATGAATGCAATAAAAAATGCCACTATGACTAATGGCGCAGCGTATCAAGCCAATGCAAATGTGGCTCCGCCCAACTTACCCGATGATGTTCGTGTGGAGGACTCGGAGCTTGAAGAGCCTGACCTTGAAGTCGTCCCCCTTGCCACCGTCACCATAACAAATGATCCAAGCCATAACCAACCTAGAGGTCTCGAAAACAAGGGTATGGACCCTACTGCATTCCCTCCACTCCTTGAGGCCAACTCGGGGCGTAAGGGAAGAAAGGCGAGCGTGAATGGAGTTCAAGACACGGCTATGGCTGGGTCAGGCCGTCCCCCGAAGGATACCGGTGCTCGAAGATCAAAATCCAAGGACCTAACTAGAACCACAAGCCGCGGATGATCCAAGAGTAGGGACAAGAATGGAGAAAAAGTTAGGGATGTTACTCGGTCAAGAAGTCGAGGACTTGGAGCGACCGAAAGCTTGTCCATTTCTAGTGATATTGATATGATGAACCCCTCGCGAGACATTGCCGCTGATCACCGTCGCCAAGACGTGTCAAGATCAAGAGCCTGCATTCCTCAATTATTATTACGACATAGAACGTCAGGGGCCTACAACAACCATGCAGACAACCTGTTGTGGCGGACTTTATAAGGTCCAATAGAGTAGATGTTATGGGTCTCATCGAGACAAAGCTCAAGATTAATGAAAAAGGGGATTTCATAGCCTTGTTTATGGCTAGGTAGCGTGGAAATTCGTCTATGTCATGGCCTCAGATCGCGATAAAGCCTGCCGTATGCTTCTCCTTTGGAACCCGCAAACGGTTGACTTGGACGTGAACAAAATTGAGGAACAAGCCATTCATTCTCATATCAGGTGCATTCGTTCTAGAAACTCCTTTCTTTTTTCTCTTGTGTATGGCCTTCATTCACCCGGTACCCGCTAGGGTCTATGGGACTCGATGGTGAACTTTGGTATGCAGGGGGTTCCCTACATTGTGAGTGACGACTTTAATGCAGTCATGCACGTGGATGAACGGCGTGGCAAGAGAAAACCAGATAATAAAGAAATGGATGGCCCTCTTAGAGCTTGCACGAGACTAGGACTACAAGACACCCCAGCCTCGGGATGCCGCTTCACATGGACAAATGGGAATGTGTCCAGTAAAATCGACCGGACAATGGTCAACCAGGAATGGATGGATGCGGGCTACATGGTGGAAACAACGTTCATGCCTGCGGGATTCCAAACCGATCACTCACCGGAAAAATCAAAAATTTTCGGTGATGTTAAATCCTATCCTAAACCCTTCAAATTCTTCAATTATTGGATGACCCATGCAGGTTTCAAGCCACTACTTGAGGAAAATTGGAGGACACCAGTTGTCGGGTCAAAGCAATACACTCTTTTCCAGATATTTAAGGCATTCAAGCAGGACCTTCGAGAGTTCAACTTCAAGCACTATAGCATGATACCCAAGCGAGCAAAATAAGCGGCCAAGGATTTGGAAGTTGCAAAACTTGCTATTGATCAAGACACGGAGAACCAGGTCCTCCGGGAGCAGCTTAGGGGCCTCGAGCAAAAAGCTGAACAGCTTGCCACATCAGAAACAAAGTTCTTTAGCCAAAAAACGGGGAAAAGAAATCTCATCCACAGTGATAAGAATACTGCCTTTTTCCACTCTATGGTTAAGACTAACAATACTAGAAATACCATTTCCTTTCTTTGTAGGGACGACGGTTCAATAATGGACGACCAAGATGACATTATTGAGGTGTTTGTGAGCTTTTATAAGAGTCTCTTCGGGACGGAGAAAGCTTCTCAGGCGACCAGTCGGGAAGTCCTACAAAATGGCCCTCTTTTGAGTGAAGAAAAGATGGAAGGGCTGATCCGAGAGGTCTCAGCTCAGGCGATAAAAGACGCACTCTTCAAAATTGACGAAGGCAAGGCCCCGGGACCTGACGGGTTCTCCTCGACATTCTTCAAGAAGAACTGGGATTTTGTTGGAGCTGATTTCGTGGAGGCTATAAGGGAGTTCTTCCACACAGGGCAACTCCTAAAAAAGTCTCAACACAACCATCATTTGCCTTATCCCAAAGACCAACAACAACCCTAAAGTCGGAGACTTCCGGCCAATTGCATGTTGTAATGTTGTCTACAAGGCAATAACCAAAATCATCTCCAAGAGAATGGAGCAACTCTTGCCAAAGCTTGTTAATCAAGCTCAATCAGCCTTTGTTTCGGGAAGGAGTATCATGGATAATATCCACTTAGCAACGGAGCTCATGCGGCAATACGATCGTTGCACGGTAAAGATCGATCTATGAAAGACATATGACACCATCAGCTGGAGCTTCCTGGAAGAGGTATTTCTTGGACTCAAATTCCATCCAATCTTTGTGCAGAGAGTCATGGCTTGTGTAACGTCGCCCACATACTCGATCATTGTCAATGGAAGCTCTCACGGATTCTTCAAAGGTAGAAGGGGACTAAGGCAAGGTGACCCTATGTCCCCGGCTCTTTTCATTTTATGTATGGAATACCTTTCTAGACTTCTTGCTCTTCGCACTGATGGCCCACATTTCTACCATCACCCCCGTTGTAGTACGCTTAACATCACTCATCTAGCGTTTGCAGACGACCTAATGCTGTTTTGCCATGGAGACCCGTTCTCATTTTATGTTCTAAAGGAAGCTATGATGGAACTCTCAAGCTGCTCGGGACTAGAAGTGAATCAAGGGAAGTTTAATATCTTTCTTGCAGGTTCCATCTCGGACATCCACAGAAGCACTCTCATCGACATGTTTGGGTTCCCAGAGAGACACCTCCCGATCAAATACTTGGGATCCCACTAGCTTCCCGAATGCTCAAAACTGCCGACTTTTCCAGTCTCATGGAAAAAATTTCCTCTACTTTTAAAAAATGGAATGGTAAGTCTCTCACCTTTGCGGGGAGACTTGAACTGATCCGAGCTTGTTTGCAGGGTATTGAAGCGTACTGGCTTCAAGCCTTTCCCCTTCGGGGCACGATCACCTCAAGGCTTACTACCATCTCGAGGCAGTTCTTATGGGGATCCAAACACGCAAAGGTTGCATGGAAGGATGTTTGCCTCCTTACCTCGAAGGGAGGACTAGGCCTCCGAGACCTTGATAGCTGGAACACAACCTTGCATGCGAAGATCCTATGGAGCATATTCACCAAGAAGGACACACTTTGGATCCAGTGGGTTCATACGGAGATCATCAATGGAACCGACTTCTGGGACTGGACGCCGAGGAAGAAGATTGAGTCTACGCTCATAAAGCATCTCATCTTTATCAGGGACGAGATGGCAAGCAAAGTGCCGAGACAAGAAGTGGAGTGTCTTCTCAACCAATGGAGTTGGGGTAAGGGAACAAAGGCAGCCTATGATTGGTTCCGCCCCCATGGGGAACGTCGGTTCTTGGCAAAATTTGTGTGGAAAGATCCATTTCCACCCAAGTTCTCATTTATTGGTTGGTTGGCCATTCCGGGGAGATTAACTACCCGAGACCGTGTCACTTGGACAGACACTGAAAAAGGGTGCGAATTCTGTAAAACTCATGCCGAAACTATTGATCATCTCTTCTTTAAGTGTGCAGAAACTATGAAACTTTGGGAGACCATTAGAGACTGGACGGGCATGCAACGCCGGCCCATTACAATCAAAGGAACCATTAAATGGATTGCAAGATACCGCACTGGATCAGCCATCATCCAAAATGCTAGAAGAATTGCTCTTATGGCATCGGTCTACTTTATATGGAAAGCAAGGAACGCGCTTGTCAATGATGGGGTGAAGTTCGACATGGTGTGCTCGGCGTTCCTGGTCAAGTCAACCACGTACACCCTTCTCTACGCCCGTTTCCCAGATGATCAAGTCACGCAAGTCCTACTGGATTAAGGAAGTCAGACCTAGCATCAAGACTTGGATATCTCCGACCAGTGCTCGAACCTTGGACAGCCTTTTGGTGCTCCTTACTTGGGTACTCTTTTTCCTCTTGGGATCTTTTTTCCTACGAGTTTTTGGTTCCAAGAGGTTTTAATGAGGCCCGGCCCACCTCTTGGGGTTTGTAAGTTGTACCGAAGTGTAGGATCGTTGACCTAGAGTTTTGTTTGTTTGTTCCTGCCCTCGTTGGGTTTTCTCCCTCGAGTATTTTGCTTCGCTTTATTCTTGTCGGGCTTGTCCGGTGGGATGCTCCTTGGGTATGCCCAAGTTGTTTCATGTAATCTTTAGTTTTATAATTCCATTTGATTTATTTATCAAAAAAAAAAAAAATTCTGAGCAATCCCAAACTATGAAATCAGACCTTTAATCCAAAATATTCCCTTGCCTGCAACTGTCAAGGCCAAATACTATGCTTTTGTGGTTGAAAGAACAATCACAGGCAAAGACAACTTAAAAATATTGGGATTGAAAAATAGCTCTAATAGGAAATTTGATATTTGATTTACTAATAAACGCATAACGCGTAGAGACAGCAATTACAATGAAACAAGGAGCCAATAGAGTAGAGTTCAAGCTATCTCATTCTATAAAGACTAGAGAGAACACTGAAAGGGTTTAGGGTTTAGACTAGCTGATAAGGAAGACAGCTGATAGTCTAAGAGGATATAGACTAGGATCTAGTCTAGATAGAACCTGCGCTTTATGGGTTTATGTTGTCTTCTTTTGCTTTTGTGATGAATAGGTCGAGGATTACTTCCACAACACCTAAGGGCATCCACAATAGCATAGACAATTCAACGCTCTAAGCCCCGTCCTATGCACCGCTACATCAGCATTTTATCCTCCGCCCATTCCACTGACAATAGGGCGGACTATAGCCCGCCCTAAGCATTTTATTTATTGTTTGAATATTCAAACACTACAAAAATTGGAGAAAACAACTTTATTCCATTGAAAGTTCAAATTTTACATATGAAATAAAAAAAACTACAAATCCTCAATGGCCGTGGCGCTTCCAAACTTCTTCAATCATGTGGTTCATGAGCGCCGCATGGTCTTGTCGGCTACGCATTGAGGATTGTCTCTCTAGAACCGCACTGAAGCCCATCGCTAATCCTCGAGCGACAGGCGGGGTCGTCGTGCTGGAGCTAGATCCGGCTTCATCATCGATCCAATCGGTGACATGTCCAACTTCTTGTTCGACTATCATGTTATGCATGATGATGCACGCATACATGACATCGGCGATGATTTCCTTGAACCAAAAACGCGTCGGACCTTTCACTATTGCCCACCGCGATTGGAGCACACCGAAAGCCCGCTTCATATCCTTCCGCGCAGCCTCCTGTTTGCCGCAAACAACACTCTCCTCTGCCTAATTGGGCAGCTGATCGTCTTCACAAAAACAGGCCACCTTGGGTATATGCCATCGGCCAAGTAGTACCCCATATGATATTGGCGTCTGTTGGCAGTGAACTTGATAGACGGGCCGCGACCCCTGCATTGATCGGCGAAGAGGGTGGACGAGTTAAGAATGTTGATGTCGTTGTTCGACCCGGCTACACCGAAGTATGCATGCCAAATCCAGAGCCGTTGGTCAGGCTTCGTGGATCATCGTCGGGTGGCTGCTCTTGTAGCCACTAGTAAATTAGCCTCTCCACGCCGTCAGACAATTCTTCCACTGCCAGTGCATACAGTCGATGCTCTCTAGCATTCCAGGGAAGTATTTTCAACCTCAATTTTCAACATCAATAATAAATCCTTAAAAACCCTTATCAACCTCAATTTTCATGTTCTTAGAACATCTAGATAGAGAGAGGTATATAGAGAGGTAAAATTTTACGTATATTTTTTCATGAAAAATCATTCTTCAAATGGGGAAGTATTTGGGAAGGTATTATACTTTTATATTTTGAAATGCATCTTGTACTATTTTTTTATTACAAAAAATAATTTACCTTTCTATATACTCCTCCATCTCTCAGTAATTGTCCACTTTAATTCCAACTCGAGTTTTAAAAAATATAAAGAAAAGTGAATTGAAAAAAATTGATAGAATATGAGTTCAATACTTTCTTCCTTGGAGTCTAGAGATGCTCTTAGTTCATACAAACTTAATGTTCATACTCTATATTTCAGATGGATGTGGAATTAAGTTTCGTTTTCCAACAAAGTCGAGAGATGCAAATCAAAACTCGTGATTGAATTAATATTTATAGATGCATAAGTGGTTTAGATATTTTCTTAATCAAACAATTCAGACATAAAATCCAGGAAAGCAAGTACTTAGGCTTGACAATAGTGTATAAAACCATTACAATAAATGAACGCACAGAATCATTAATCTTTTATATTGACAATCATATCATCTTTGTTCAACTGGAATAAAGAATGAAAAGCTTCTCAGCAACAGTAATGGTTGGTACAATGACTTAACCACGAATCTTCATTATATACCTCGACTGCAGCAGCTTCCTATCTTTGGCTTACTCTACACCTCACATCTACCACAAGATGGCGAATACGAGGAGCATACCATTTTACTCTCTCAACGTGCTCAACCAACACTTCCCACAAACGACCTGCAGGTAAAGCCATGTCGAATTACAAGCAAGTGGAGTTTGCACGCTTTTATCAGTTATGTTTGTAGAGAGTTTATATGTACTTGTGGATCAGATTACCTTGTGATTTTGAAATCTCAGAGATCATTTCGATGGAGTGGTTTGTCCATTGACCCTCCTCCGTATCCTTCACATTACCATGGACATGTAGCACCCCACCCTCATCCCTGCAATTTTGATGTTGCATGAAAACATGGAAGATTAACATTTGGATAGCCAATCTAGTTTGACAATCGAGATTTTTTTTTCTTCAATCTTCAAAATCCAAGAACACTGAAAACTTTGTATTGTGCAATATATGCATGCAGACTCAATTCAAGAAATGTTTTCCCACAGCAAATATAACAATCCTCCTACAATTCTATTCGACTGCAAAGATGGTTTCAGGGAAGAATCGGTTCTTTTACCCATCTAGTGCGAGATTAATATGTAAAAAATTCAAGAAACACAAATTTTGCATTCAAAACAAGGAATATTTACTGCAGGATAAATAATCGCAATCATTATCAATTTCAGATTAATGTTACCTTAAGGCCGCAACAGCAGTTTCCCAACTACATTCACTTGACGGTATGAGACCAAGACAGACTCGATGAGCAACTCCCTGTATATGAAATTTTTTGTTAAGAGAAGTAAAAGTAAAAGCACAGCTAAAACAGTCACATCCAGTCAAAGGAATACTTTTTAAGATGGTTAATCGCCTCACAAAAATACTGCAGAAAGGAAAGCCAAAGATGTTATACATAGTAATCCCAGTGGTAGGTCAGTTGAGTAACTGTAAGTTGGAAGCTTCTACCAAGATGTATAAGATATGGAGGGGGGTGGGAAAGGATGTTAAGATATATTGGTAACTAATCCTTAATAATTACCAATCAACAATTATGATACAATGTATCTTTCGTATTGGTGGCTGGATTGAAGAAGGGGGAGCGGAAACGCATATCATGTTTTCAGCTAAAGGTGAGGACAGCCCAAGAATATACTGTAAATGAGATAGTCTTCGAGACTAAAGTGCCGTGAAATGAGACCCCTTAAACTAAGTTTTGACATATGAAAACAAGATCTAGGAAAACAATGTAGCACTGCAGGATAAAATTGCCATACTTTAGGAGCTGTAACTCTATTATCGCCTTCCAGTACAACACAGCGATCAGCCACAGAATTAGCGCAGAGGTTGCGACGGAGTGCCTCTATAGCATGTGGGTTCCACTCACAAGCATAAACCATTTTGGCATTTGCCCTGATAGTCATGACACACGATGAATGCATATAGTCAATTAAAATAGAGACTGATGGTTAATATAGGTGTACAAAGCCAAGTGGATTCAAATGTTGAGTCAGGATTTCAGGAAAAAACACACCTCACAAGGAACGGAAGTACAAAATACCCTATGCCAGCAAACAAATCTACAACCACTTGATCTCTACAGTCGAGATGGGCCATCCGCAGCTTCTCAGAAAGATTGCCCCAAGAGAACATACACTTTGTGGCATCAAAAGAATAAAGTATGCCATTTTCACGGTGATCAACCCAGCCATCATCTCCAACAAGAATCTCCAACTTACTATCTCTTGTTTCTGTTTGCGCAATCCTACCCTAAGTATCATCAACACACTCCATCAGCAGACAGCCCCTTTGATTAAGGCTTCACATAGAACTTGGGCACTATAAATAAGAAGGCAAAATGCAGAACTGAGTAGAAGAAAATTGGTCAAAAGATAGTAGCATCCAAATGCAGTAGCACAACTGTTTTTCAGGGAGAAAATAAAAGCCTTGCCAGTTGCCATTAATTAGCAGCATATTAACACCGTGCCATTCAAGCTCAACAGGGAATTTCAACAACTAATTAAAGTTCTAACAGAAAGTGGAAAGTGTCTACCCCAGATTTCACTTTCTTTTTGTGAGTCGAAATAAAAATGCAACATATGTTTCAAAGGGAAGAATCATGTAGATTCTATAAAAGATAAGATAAGTTTCAGATCTTACTTGACGTGCAAGACGTTGAGCCCCCAGAGTACGTGCAACAAGAGGCCAAAGCTCCCCTCCAATTGAATTCCACACCTCATCTTTGAATGATGTAACAGGAAGCACAATAATATCCCCTAGACGCTCCCATCTGCCAAAATATATAAGACTATAATTCAGGAATTTATGGGAACTTACACCAACGTAAAATAATGTTAGCTTATAATAACATCACAGAAACAACAGATATCACATATAAGACCACCTTGACGGCAACTGTTCTATGAGATTGGCTGGAAGACCAGCATTTTCTAACAAAGTGGCTACGGCTTCCTTCAAAATTTTGAAAGGAGAATTAGGAGTTTTCTTGACTTTGATAACTTCATCCACCTTCTTGGTTGCACCACATGACATAAGAAGATCCAGAGCAGCTGAACTGGAGATGTCTTTCAACATAATTTGCCAGAAAGTTGGCTTTGAAAGCTGATCAGCTAGCGGTCCAAGTTTATCAGCTATGCCCTGGTTATCTCCTGATACTTTGCAGAATTCTTTGGTAACAGGAAAACAGATATGTGAGCCTCCCTCCTGGGAGTAAACCTTCCTTTCAAGATCCAACCAACTAAATTTTTTTAGTACATCCTTTGCCAGTTTTGCATACTGCTTTTCAAGCTGAAGAACGCAAGGGGTAGGTACCTCTTCACTATCTACCCTCAGTTCTTCAAACTCAGAATTTAGGTTAGTAGACCCATTAACTTTTTCTTTACTTATAGACTGAGAATGTAGAAAGGCCGCACCTTTCTCTTCATTTTCTGTAGGCTCAGAATTATCACAACCGGACATCAACTGAAGCAGGTTAATCTTCATAGGTACACTGAACTTCGTCCCAAATGCATAACAAGAAGCCCCACCACCAATTATTATAAGATGATCACCAATCACATTGATTGTACTTCGAACAAATAGGCTTGCTTCAGTAGTCTTTATGACTATCTTCTTCCAGCATTCTGACTGAATGTCGAGTAAGAACAATTCTTGGTGCTCGGTGACAGGGCAACCTCCCAAAATTCCAATAAAATTTTGATAAACAAACATCAAGTGTGAAAACCTTGCCTTTGGTGACTGCCCAATTGTCTTTAGCTTACTCCATAGACTTCTATGTACATCAAAAGTGTAAAGATACCCAAGAGCTTTGTCTCCATCATATCCACCAAAAATAAATAGCTTAGACCCATTTGCATCCATTGAGTGTGAATGACGGGGACCAGGTAAGTCTCCATGGGATTGTATCTCTGACCACTCAGAGGTTAGAGTGTCGAGGACGTAAATAGATGATAAGACTGAATTATCATGGATTCCACCAAAGACATATATTTTAGAACCAACAACAGCAGCTGAATGCCGGTGCCTGTGAGATGAATATGAATCAGGGCCCAAACACAGAAAATAAAATCTAAAACTTTCAAAGCAGCCGAGTTTAATTTGACCTACAAACAATGAAGTCACCATATATAGAATGCTGCTGAGGAGAACATTTATAAAATGAAATGGACTATTCATATGAATAAAAAATATAGCTACCCCAGTTACAAAGAAAGATTTTTTAACAGCAATGCCCCAATCAAGGTGGATGTGTCAAAAGGAGAAAAACATGGATATTTTAACAAGAATCGTTTAACCAATACCTTGGAGGAAACAAACTACCAGAGCATGGCAAAAGCTTCCACTCTTTCCTTGGCAAATGAAATACCCAAACATCGTTCAGGATATTCATGGGGTCAGCCCTACCTCCAATTACATATATGGAATCTCCTACTAAGGAAGATGTGTGACCAAGCCGAGGGGAAGGGGCTCCAGCAGCAGCAATTACCTCCACAAATCCAGATTCGATATCAAATATCAAAAGATCATTTCGACGTGCATGTCTTCCAATACCTCCAAAGCCACCAAAAATAATAATCTTCTTTTGGCTCAAGGGACAAGAAGAGTGACCCCACAAGAAGAGTCTCTCAACAGGTTCACCAACTACTTCAATAACAGAGAGATCTATGCCAAAAACATTCTCTGATCCTGTCAATTATTCAAAGATTTAAACCCCTGACACATTAAGGGAAAGCAGTCCTGCAATCAGACATTTATCAGTTGGCCACACTACTGTGCAATAGCCAAATAAGTTTATAATTATGGTGGAATACAATATTACAGAACATGATAAACCATGCTCAATTCTTTTCCTGAAAATCATGGATTTAAAAATATAGTAATTCCAATGCTAATAACAATCAAAATGTAACTCAAAAGACATCTGCACACTGATCAAACCCCAATAACAATAAAAAATGTGACGGGCTAATAAATTAACCTAGTTTCAATGGCAGATCAAACATGGAGCTTCAACCATCATAAGCAAATTATTCCTAAACAATTGATTTGTGTTCAGCAATTACCATTCTCAGCATTGCGATCATATTTGCTTTGAGGCCCCAACTGTCCCTCCAAGATCTCCACTTCACTCACCTCAAAACTCTCCAAAACTTCAATTTTATTAGCCTCAGGATAGGCTTCTTCACCATTTCTAATAAGTTTACAATCTGCCTCAATCTCCCTTCTCAGAAATCCATTCTCCCTTAGCTTATCATGAAAATGATCAGTCCTCTTCCTATTAGTCCCCATCTTCTCATTAGCTATATCAACAAGATACTCCACATACTCAGGGGTCACCATAAGCTTGTGTGTGCTTCCCAGAGGCACTTCCATCCGTATCGAGCATCGGATAGCGATTATCGTCCTCTTACTTACGCTTGTAATGCCACTCTCTCGGAAACCACAAGCAATAGCAAGAGAAACCAGAGACTGAGCCGCCTCCACATTCACACACTCCACGGCGATTATCAATGGCTCAAACCTAAAGACAATGCTCTGGTCCTCGATTGCATCGGGGAGAGGCGGCTGAGGAGGAAATAGTAAGGCGGAGACGGAAGAGGGGTGAACTGGTTCGTGAGACAAGAGTAGCCAGGAGCCGCCCCTAGCCTTCTTCTTGGGTGCGGAGGGAGAGAGGATGGGCTGAGAGAGGATGGAGATGCGGCCGGAGCAAGAGCTAGTCGTGAAGTAAGAGGGGTGGGAGTTGATGGAGGTCAACAGCGGGATGATCGGCGCGTCTATGGTGCCTTTGGGAGATTTATCTGGTGCCTCCGAGTTCATGGCCGCAAGGGCCGCGCTCTTCCTCTTCTCATACTCCATTTTCTTCTCGGCGGCGTTTGATTCCGAGGGTTTTGGATTTGGGGTTTTAACTTTCTAGTGTTTTTTATGTCAAAAATTCGAATTACAGGTTTTTCTTTTATTTAACCCAAGTTTAACATATAAAGTGGAGTAGTAATTAGTGTAGAATTTTATTAAAAATCGTTCTGTGGCCAATTCTATCTTCTTAATCTGCTCAATTTATCAATCAACTGCTTTAACATTTACTATGACATTGTTTATGATGATGGCCATGTAAGCACCATTTTCAATGGTGCGGATGTCCCGTCGTTCTTTCCGACGGACTTCCCAAAAACACTTATTGTCACGTCATAAAGATCTCTCACAGCACCGCCACGTCATAAGGACATCCCACTGCACAGTGGTGGACATTCCCAAGGACTTCCCACAATAAAAAAAATTCGCAAATTCACCAAATTAATTAATTTATGGAATTAAACTATTTACGGAATTAAAATTTAGACACGAATATGGGGAAAATGCAACGGTTTTATTTTATTTAAAAAAAAAAAACATACATGTGCGTTGAATCTATATAGTTTGTCGCTAGCCGAACGGGGTCTCGTTGTTTTTAATGATTATACATGCGTTAGAGTTTTTTTAAAAATCGTACATATAGAGTTTGCAACGAGCCGTATATTTAGAGTTTGCAACGAGCCGTATATTTAGAGTTTGCAACGAGCCGTATATATAGAATTCAAACAAAATTCAAAAAATCGCATCGGGGCGTCCACCGGCGACGTCTGTCAGTCTGCCACAATGGCGGACGTCTGCCCGCCGTCGCGATGGACGTCCCGGGAATGCCGTGGATCTCCGGTGTCCGCAAGGGACGTCCGCATCCGTCTCCTTCGCGCCTAATGGTGGACGTCCGACACGCCGGTCCGATGCCCGTCGGAAAGTGTTGGAGATGTTCTAAAGAAAGGGCAAAATTCTATAAATGGGCCACACCATGTATCCATCATGTTGACAAGAAAGGAATCCCCTAATAGTTTTCCAAGTAAAAATAATAGCTAAAACGTTTTCTGTTCACCACTTTTACATTTCAGTAATCGAATGTATCACTTCAAGTTCCTCTTATTGGTAGATATTGTAGAAACAATCGCCATTGGATCGTTGTTTTGTGAAACTATCTTGACAACCCCACTTGTCTTGTACTAGTAATTTGTGTGTAATGCAACAAGCCAACAATTGTTGATAGAATAGCATAGCATTAGTAGTCAGTGGGGGCCTAATATAACAAGTAACCACCACATAAATTGCTTTAGTCTTAGGATGTTCTAAACCTGAAAACACACTTGCAGCTGAAAATGATGGTTTAGACTATAGTGTGACTAAAGAAGCATATTTAGTGGAACCAAAGACCCACCTCCTTTGAAAAGCTCTGGTGACGTAAATGGCACTGTAATTAAACTGTGCTCATATCTCATCAAAGTTATTTATCTCGATTTGGACGGTTTGAAAAATTTCATGACTTAGACACCACTTTGTGTAATATGCTCTTCTATGTGTATCAATCACAACCAGTTTATTGGGCTACTTCCTCCAAAAACTAGGATTTTTTCAACAACGCCCACAAAATATTTCTCTCCGATTGAGAGGAGGATGGCCCCAATCCAATGCGGCGGCGAAGAAACTCGATCTTACTATACTAACAATATGTATATGTGTATAGTTGCTTATTACACATTGGTTAATTAACTATTCATTGGTCTCACACTACTTTTAAACTATTTTTATTCCTTTCGTTAAATAAGAGATAACACATGTAACAATCCATCTCATTCATTAATTACTCATGGATCCCATCACTTTGTCGGTTGCAATTATCTGGGTTAAATATCCGAATAAAATAGTCAGATTAGAAGGCGGGGAAGGGGGTGGAGCTTGGGGAACCGCTTGGGCTTGGGTCTGCATGCTCCACTTGCTCCAGCTCCAGCTTGGGATGGATGGTGGTTGTTGGTCAGACATATTTGCACAATTGTTAATGAAAATGTGAAGAGAAAAATTAGAGAGGGAATGAAAATGTTGAGAGTTTGGTGTAAAATTTTTTTGATGAATGAGGTATTTTTAGATGATTTGAGAAAGAATTGAAGGATAAAAAATATACTACATCCGTTCTTGAAAAATAGGAACTCTTGAATGACATGAGTTTTAATGCACAATTGATAGAGTAAGAGAGAAGAATTGATAAAGGATGAGAGAAAAATAAAATGGGTAAAATAATAGGGAAGAATAGGATCAGTGGAAATAATGTTACTCTCTTCATAAATTTTGTCACATTTTTTCATTTCTGTCCGTCCCACAAAATTTGTCACATTTCACTTTTTACCACATTTCACTGATTCATTCCAAGTCACATTTTATTGTAAAACTAAAATAAGTAGGACACACTCTCCGGTTTCCACTAACTTTTTCAACTAACTTTCTATTATATTTTTTAAAACTCATGTCTGGTCCAAGTATGACAAAATTTAAGGGATAGGTAGAGTATTAGATTATGGGGTTCACTTCCTAAAATACAAAGTTTCTACTTTTATGGAAAACACCAAATAGAAATAGTTTCTATTTTTTAGGAGCGAATGTAGTAAAAAAAGTGAAAAGTTGGAGAAAAACGGTGATAAACTGTTATATTTGGAGAAGTATGATTATTTTTTATTTCCGCAATTTAAAATAAATATTTCAAACGGTGAAAACGACACCCTTCATAATGCGCCACGTGGCGCTGGCGTGTCAGCCTGCTAGAACGGGTGGTGATCTTTGCAGTGGGCTGCTCGCGTCGGCAACCCGTCCCCACGAGATGGACCAGCACGCCGCGGCAATCAATGTTGCGATTCAATATAAACGAGAATAAATTTACCTCCAAATGTCTCACGATTTGTAAATTTTAAGAACTACATTGAAGTCCAATACTAAGAATTTGAGGTTTATATATACAAACGTATCAAATTCGTGAACATACTAATTTTGTTTGTAATCAAGAATGGCAATGCCATACACCGAATCAAACAAGAATGCACTTCGAAACTTATTAAGTAAGAGTACTAGTTTATACTATTATTTATAAATTTTAAATAATTTTATTTAAAATTGTAAGTAGTAATTTTATTATTTATAAATTTGTAATTTTATAAATAGTTTATGTTATTATTTGTAAATTGTACTCCTTTTATTATTTTCAAATATTATACTCCGTATTATATACATATACAATTTAAAATGATAGATTGAGAAATTTAATGAGATTGAAATGTTACTAAAAATGAGGCTGACCTTATTCTATATGTTTTAACTGAAACAATGTTTATTGATATAGCATTAAAAAAAAGGATTGTGAAATGAGGCTCAAAATTAGGCTTTAATGTTGATGCCTAGGCCTTAGTGACTGGAGTGGTGAGTTTTGAAAATAAATCGTAAAATAAGGGAATGATATATGGACAATGTAAATAAAAAAGAAATGGAAGTATAGTATGAATTTTGAATGGCCTTATCATCTTCTGAAAAAAATTTAATCTATAGCTGCCTCGACAATTGCTATGATGTTGCCAATAAAAATGTAATTTCAGACAAATTGCATGTAAAGTTATTATGAAATTTTATAATAATTTGTTTTTTTTTTCATTGAATTTTATCGGACTGTATAAATTTTCCATCCGACTTAATCCGATAGATTTCCGGCACAAACTTATCTTACGTGGTGCGCTGTAGGTGTGACTTGGCAAATGACAAATTTATGGTTCAATTCGAATTGTGAAATTAATGTTACTTTTATGCTGAATTCAATTTGTGGAATTCGATTTGTATGTTTATGTCGATTTGTATGTTTTCATTTGTGCTATTTGTATGTTTGTGATAAGTACAGCGTCAAAGATTGCAAAGATAGAAGATAAACAATTAGAATGAGTGGAATTTTGCCAATTCACACCTCCGCGCCACATAGGATAAGTAATTGTATCGGAAATCTATCAGATTTGGTTGGGTCTCATGGAAAGTTTACACATTCCGATAAAGTTCATGATTTTTCAAGCAACTTTTAAAGTTTATGGAAAAAACAAACTATTTAAAAGTTCAAAACTTTATAGCCAATTTGCCCGGCTAAATTTTAGAACTTCAAATGAATTTCTTGAAAATTTTGGCACAGAGATTATTTTTTTCAAAAGAAAAGGAAAGAAAGAAAAAGACTGTACAAGTACATATAAATTGGATAGTTACATTAAAGCCTAATAATTCATTGCCACCAACCCGCAGAGAATTTGACAAGAAATTGGGTTATTAATTATTTTGCTCAATATTTTGGCACTCTTTAACCGACTGAATCAGTCTATCACTGAAGTACTATATAATAAATTCATCGTTATCCTTAGGAATGACTTATTTGCCAATTTAACTCTGTATATTACTATATTAATTATTAATATTTGATTTCACCCACAACTAGAGATAACATTGAATATGCATTTCCTTTGTTATAATTTGATCTTGACATGATTAGTACGACCCCAACAATCACCATCCTTTAATAATATAATGCATGAATATTTAGTTTAACAGTAGCTAATGACAAAGACTCGTTTGGCAATACAATTTTAAACTAAGACATGTCACCCACCAAATAAATAAAATAATTCTTGAAACTAGGTCTCTTCCCCCACCCTCTCTATGTGTGCGGGCGTGCTTATTGTTCTTTTTACATGATTTTGTTGGAATCTATGCCCGATCAAATGATTTTTGACCAATTATAATTTCAACGAGACATTTAATTTTGTGAAATTAAATGATATAGCATTGATTTACGTTCGGAGTAGATGACCGTGGTATATTCATTTTCTCAAATTCGATTCTCGGTGAGTGAGTAATAATGGATTAAAGTTGTGCAAAATTGCAAACTAATTAAATGAACTATGAGAGAAGCTATGAGATCAATTAAGAGAGTTAATTATCCCACATTAAAAGTTACAACCTTATTAATCAAGTATTTAATAAGAAAAATTATTATATATAATAATTATTATAGTGGACTAAGATGGGCTGTAGAGCCCACACGCGCTGCCCGCCTCGCCGCGAGCCTTGGATCTTGCAATTGGTCTTTTGGCCTGGTCGTGTGGCTCAATGCTTCTATAAATAGGCTATTTGGCTCGGTGCTTCTATAAATAGGCTATTTGAAATTTCAAATTGAGGAGCTTCACGTTTTATAACATACATTTACAAAAATAACTTTATGCATTCATAGAGAAATTAGTAAAGCATGAAATGAATTGTAGTGATGTAACTAGAGAAGTTGAGCCTTTCTAATCAGCTGAAATAAATTGGAAGGTATTAATAATGTATTCTTCATGGGAAAAGAATTTATGCACTATTCGACATGAAAAAAAATACTCCCTCAGTCCCAAGGTATTAGACCAACTTTCCTTTTTGGGATGTCCCAATATATTAGACTCATTTCCTTTTTTAGCAAAAAGCATCTATCTTATTTTATTCTCCACCTATTTTTTTCTCTCTTCTCTCCCCTACTTTTTCCCTCTCTCATACTTTACTCTCTCCACTTTAACTATTTAAATATCACTTTCTTAAATCATGTGCCCAAAAGAAGTGAGTCTAATACTCCGGGACGGAGGGAGTACTCCATTTTTAGGACTCCTAATAACAGTATTAATCCAACATATACAATCAATATGCTCTCTCTGTATACATATTCCTGACATATAATGACTGAGGTCTGAGGAACACAGGCATATAACTGCATATATAGGTAGCTATGGAATTATCCCATATTCCAAAAGATAAGGCCTACCAAGTTCTGCTGAATTTTACTGTTTTTCAGTAGACTGTGAAACTGCACTGTCATCTCAGCTATAAATCCCAAAACACAGGAACAGTGTTTCGCATTCAAGAATTAATATTAACGGGTTTCGTTTAATGAATATGATATATTTGAGATAAAATTTGGTGCTGTGGATAGTATTTTATAAATTTGGGATATGGATATAGTTATATAGCCGATCGCCTGATGAAATGTATATGCAGTCATGCACATGATGTTCGATGCGACTTATACTTCTCATATAATTGAGTTGGATGTTGAAATACCACTGATTTCGCAATAATAGTCTCAACCAGTTATGATGCTCTAAAGGAGTAACAAATAGATATTTAATTTGAGGTATGAATTTGGCCGGCGACACTACTGAAGTAGATATGGATGATGTTGGTGTGAGGAAGAGGATGTCCCATGTGGTAGTCCATAGTATTTCTGTAGCCCACCGTCTGAAAGGGAATCTGAAAAAGAAGAATAATTTAGTTTAGATACAAGAGGTATGTGATGAAGAGGTGATAAACCGATTTTATTGCTTCCTTTTCTATTTAATTTGCTCGGTTATTGATGAAATGTTGATACTCCCTCTATTCTCAAAGAGAAAAAGTATGAACATTTGGTTTGGCATATGGGCGGATTTAGCTTATGGGGACATGGGGCAAATGCCCCTCCTCATCCATTTATTTCCTTATATATTTATATATGAATTTCTGGTTATATACTTCAACCACACTAAATGCATCTTCTCAAATACATAAATTTTTCTATGTATTATATTTCTGTCTCTCCTTCAATAAAATTCTAGCTACGCCCCTGGTTCGGCATGAGTTTTAATGAATAATTGAAAAAGTAAGAGAGAGATAGAAAGAAAATTTTTTTATAATATTGTTAGTGAAGAATGAGTTTCAATTCATTAGAGAGAAAGAAGTTTCCAAAATTAGAAAATTCATATTTTTTAGGAACGAACTAAAAATGAAATTGTTTATATACTTTTCAGGGATGGAGCGATTATTTTTTTTACAAGGAAGGCACATTTTTGTAGCTCCACGTGCAACAGGGTTCGAAAGAGAAAAATTAAGGACAAATAAGGAAAATGAGGAGATTTGGGGTAAGGATGACCATAGTGTCAGCTGCCCACTAGTGCCGCAATCGAAGCTTGCCTTGCCAAAGTCACCTACCCTAGGCCTGTCAATTTTGATACAATACGAGAATTCAACATGAACACGCGTGAAGTTAATGAGTTTGAGTCCTTATCGATCTCCCCAATTAGAACTTGATTATTTCGGTTGAGTCGTGGTAGGTTTGATTTATCCTTTGAGAAATAAAATTATTATTTTAATTATTTTTATCAATTGAAATATCATAATTTAATTTTATTATTTAGATTTATGTTATGATAAAGTTTTAATCATGTTAGAACATATTTCAATTGTGTAATATCATGTTTAAGTCATTATCGTGTCGTGTCAAACTAAATTATATACTCCCCCCGTTCAATAAAAGTATGGACATTTAGGACGGGAGAGAGAAAGCAAAAGTAATTATAGTATTGTTAGTAGAGAATGAGACTCGCCTTATTAGAGAGAATAAAGTTACCAAAAATAGAAGGAGGTATTTTTATAGGACACCCCAAAATGGAAAATGTCCTTATTTTTTTGGGACGGAGGGAGTTGTAACTTGCATTAGAGCATCTCCAATGGTCGGCTAGCGACCGGCTAGCCGATTCTTCGCGCTGGCCGATCGGCTAGCCGAACCATTGGAGGCGGCCAGCGCGAAATCGGCGAGCGGACCGGCATGGGCTGGCCGATGCGCTGGCTGTGATCGGCTAGCCGCCATTGTGGCGGCCCGATCGGCCAGCGCCGATTTTTGTTTTTTTTGTTTTTTTTTTATTTAAAAAACCTATATAAACGCGATTTTCGTTTCATTTTCATTTGCACCACTTGTTTTAACGAGTTTTCTCTCTCTCTTTCTGTACAAGAGCATCATCGAGCGATGGATCACAACAACGAGTCCAGTCCGGCGACGAGCGGCTCTCAGACTCCCACGGTACACTGTGGGATGCGGATGGGGCGAGATGGTGGGCGAGATGGGCCCGGGGTTTAACATCCCTTTGGAATCAGATGATGGGGATGATGGCAGGTGCGCGCCGGGGATGCGAGGGGAACCGGGGGGGTATGCCGTGGGGATGCCGGGCGAAGCGAGGAAGCGACGGGCGATCGAGCGCCGGGTGGAGGGTATGCCCAGGATGCGGCACGAGATGATGGGGATGATGTGGCGGGGGCGGGATGCAGGGGGATGCGGCACGGTATGCATCCGGGATGCACGAGGGGGATGCAGGGGTCACCGGGAGGGGACACGGTATATCGTCCCTCGCTTGATTTTTTGATGGCTTCGTCTCACACGTCGACCCCAATGGAGACGCAGTTCACTGGCGATGACCTTCTGTCATTGCATGATATGGGGATCGATCTCGGGGATCCGAATACTCCCGTTCTAGCGAGGCGGGCCGCGCCGAAGAAGAAGACGAGGGGAAGGCCAAGGCGGTCGGCGAGTTATCACAGCCCGCTGTTGACGACACCCCCGGCCGCGGGGAAGTGGACGGAGGATGAGTACGCCGGAGTGGCCAGGGGGTGGTTGGAGGTGTGCGACGATCCGCTGGTTGCGAACAACCGGCGGGTCATCAACATGTGGGCGAAGATCGAGCTGCCTATAGGAGGCACTGCCCGCACGGGAAGGACTTCGGCAGGGAGGAGGTCTGGAAGGGGTGGGAGCGCATCGGGGCCGCGGTGGGCCGTTTTGCGAATTTGTACGCCAACGCCTTCCGTCAACTCGATAGTGGGCGTAATGAGGACGACGCCCGGAGGATAGCCGAGAGTCGGTTCCCCTTGGCGGGAAAGTATAAGGAGTTCACCTTCTGGGAGTGCTTCTTGTTGCTGAAGGACTCCGAGAAGTTCCGGGCGGGGTGCGACGCTGGGTGGCCGAAGAAGTAGAGGCTGAACTATACCGGCGACTACAGGGCAGCAGCGGCGGATCTCACGACCTCCCCCCGGATGCTTGAGGGAGTTTCCATACCCTCCTTCATTTGCTTGGTCGCCCCGCCCGGTTGGACGAGAGCGGGCGCAACGGGCTGCGAGGGGCGGATCCCCCTATCGCCCCGCGAGGTCCAGGTCCTCCGCCCTCCCACCCGCCCCACTCGAGTACACTCTCCATTCGCGTAACCATACGCGGGATCAGATGTACAAGGTCTTCCAAGATTGGAGGACCGCCACTGACCCCACGGAGAAGATGTTTCTTCACTCGATGCTCGAGAGCATGCGGGTTGATTTGGAAATCGCGAGGGCACGGCTAGCGGGTTCCGACGTGGGCTCGATACCACGGGTAGCGGCAGCGGCAGCGGCGGCGGCGACGGCGATGAGGAGTAGAGAGTGGCGGGGCTCGTGTGTGGAAGCCCTTTTTTATAAAAAAAAATCATGTACTTTTTTTTAAAAATCTTTGTACTTTTTTTTTTAATGGAATGGATTAATTTTCATGTATATGTCTCGTAAATTTAATTCCGTATTTTAATCGTAATTTTAATTCCGTAAATGTAGTATATTTTGAATTATTTTTATTGCGGCTGGCCTAAATCTGATGTGGCAGGTAGATTTTTTAGTGTTGCTGACGTGGCAGGGGAGAGAATGGCTAGCCTATTGCTGGCCTATGTAGCATTGGAGATGCTCTTAGGGCATCCGCAGTGTGGTGGACTATAGTCCGTCCTATAGCAATTTATGGTCCTCCACGTCAGCATTCGGTAATCCTACCAATTCACCGGCAATGGGGCAAATTCTAACCCACCCTATCTTTTAACAACCATTTTGTATTTATTTTTAATTTTTTTTTCGAATATAATAAAATAGTGAAATATATACATAAAGTTAAGACCACAATATGAAAATCTTTGTTTTATTACAAACCCGAAAAAGTACAACACGAAATACTAAAAAAACTACTCCCTCCATCCCAACTAAGTTGAGTCGTATTCCATTTTGAGATATTCCAACTAAGTTGAGTCATTTCCTTTTTTGACAAAAAAAAACATCCAATCACTCTTACTTTATTCTCTCTTTATCTTTCAATATTCATCTCTCCTACTTTTCAACACAATTTCTTAATCTCCGTGTCCAAATATTTTGATTCAACATAGTTGGGAGTGGGACGGAGAGAGTACAATCTCAACGGTTACGTGACCAAATTTCTTCGATGGGGCTATTATCTCTTTATATCTCCTACCTTATCTACTATTTCTCTCATCTCTTACTTTACCAATTTCTTATTAAAACTTGTCTTTTCCAAAAATAAGACTATTTTTCGTTGATGGATGGAGTATAAAATAAGGCTTCAAACTGAATTCCAACTTGGATCCAGCCAGATGAAGTTAAGATTGCTTCTACTCGACAAGGTAGATTCTCCTGGAATGATAGATTGGTACTAAGTCGGGTGACTATACAGGCTTAGTCTTACCCAATTGGATAAATTAAGGCTTGTTTCTACTACCTGTAGTAGGACTGTTGGAATCTATGCCCGGTTAATGGACTTTTGACTAATTATAATTTTAACGAGACATTTAATTTTGTGAAATTAAATTATATAGGATCGATCTACGTTCGGAGAAGATGACCGTTGTATATTCATTTTCTCAAATCCGATTCCCGGTGATTGAGAAATAATGGATTAAAGTTGTGCAAAATTGCAAACTAATTAAATGAGCTATGAGAGAAGCTGTGATACTAATTAAGAGAGTTAATTATCCCACATTGGAAGTTACAACCTTATTAATCAAGTATTTAATAATTATAGTGGACTAAGATGGGCTGTAAGAGCCCACACGCGCGCACAAGCGCGCCCGCCCGCCCCGCCGCGAGCCTCGAGCCCTGCCCGTGCCCTTGGATCTTGGCAATTGGTCTTTGAACTATTCTTTGGGCTTGGTCGTGTGGCTCGGTGGTTGAGTTCGACCTTAGGCTGGTCTAGTTCTGTTTAGACCACCATCGTTTTCACGTCAGCGAGCCAAGCGGGATGACATCTCGTCAGTGTGACGCGGTAAAGCCAACGTGGCTGACACGTGATAGTCCACGTCAGGAACGAACCTAGACGCGTCTAGATTCAACCTCTCCTCTCTAGCTCTGAGATTTGTAACGTCTTGTAACGCTCAGCGGTTACAGACTCACAATGATGATAGCCATCATGGCTGTTGACCTCCTGCAGTGGACCGAGCCTATAAATAGGCTAGCCATTCCATGCATTCTATACACAACATCAAACACTAGAAGCATTCTGCATCATAAGCTCTCTTCCTCTCTGCATTGTCTTTATGTCGAAGCTCTGCCCTCTCCTCCATCCAATTCTCCGGAGCGATAGCGGTGCTGCTTCACCAGAGACGTAGCCGTTTTATCTTTGGGGACGAAACGCCAATCCGAAGAGCACTACCGGGGCGTATCTCGTCTTGCGGAAAGATGACTCCTCGACTCGGCTAATAACTTTACACGGTTTACTTGTTTCGAATTTTTCCTTGTAATCTTGTTTCAGCTTTTTCCATTTGTATTTCTTCTTGGTTGTTTTACACCCGGCTAGTTTTATCTCTTGTAATCCAGAAACCCAACAAGGACGAATGAAGTACTCTCACTGTCTCATCATAAATGTGTCCCCTTTTCTTTTTACAGTGTCCCATTATAAGTGAACCATTTACCTTTTTAGCAAAAAATAATGCCCATTTGTCCCTTAAAAATAAACCGCATTGGTCATTTTGGGATGTCCCTTAAAAATAGATCAATTCTATTTAAGGAAACTTTTTTTCTCTCTAATTAGGTAGGTCTCATTCTCCACTAACAATACTCCAACTTTTTCTTTCTATTTCTTTCTTACTTTACAATTATGCATTAAAATTCGTTCTATTTCAAATGTTGTCCATATTTTAGGGACGGAGGAGTATATTTCTTCTCTATTACTTTATCCTCTCACTTATCTATTCTATTGAAATAATTTCATTTTTATCATCACCAAAAGACATTTATTTGTATATGAATAAGATAAATGAGAAAAATGGAAAATTTGTGATTTAATATTCTAATTTTAAAAATGGTGAAACAAAATATAATTTGACTAAATTTCATCATTTAAATAGAATGAAATAATAGAAATGAAATAAGATACATTTATCTTAAAATGCTAATAGTACTACATAAACTTGACTCACTTGGATTTGAGTCACAATTAAATAAAAAACCTCAAATCTCAATGTGCAATTGCATTAGCACCTTCTCCTAGGCATTCTTTATAAAGTTTTCTTTACAATCTGGATTTCTCAGCTACACATCTTGATTCATTAAGTTCGGATAAGCTGTTTGGGGGCAACGCCCAATAAGTTTCTTCCATCTTGCCCAATCAAGTCACTCTTGTTGAAACTTGTGTATAAGCCATATTTATGATTATACACGTATATATATGCGGTGGGTACACCCTTACAATCGATGTAGAAAACCCTAATTCAGAATTCTGACATTTTTGCCTTTTAATTTTACTAAATGTGGAAAATTAAATAATCTACATATCTTGAGGGGTTTCTTTTCCTTTTGGGTAGTTTCGTTTTTATTTTGGTTCTGTGGGCGTTTTGAACTTTATCTATAACAAAAAAAACCAAACCTCTTAAATTCAATGTACTTGTGAGTGACTTCTCATGTGAAAATCCCTAGTTTTGTTAATCCATTTATTGCCATTTTATTTTCTAGTTTTGATTATGTCATGTGTATCCCTCTAGAATTTGTCTTTTTCCCTTCTCCTGCTGCATCAAACTCGTGTTTTCACTCCTTGATATATGTAAATTTGATTTGGGGTTTTGTGGTGGTCCAATTAAATAATAAAAAACAAAAACAAAATAGAAACCCCATTTTTGCACTCCATAATTAATATAGTGGAGTAGTAATTTCAATTTGGAAAACCTCCATTTAAAACTAACCATTAACCAACCACTATATATATCCACGCTCACACGCGCGCATTTACTAATAAGTAAGCTCTTTTGTTAAACGTCCACTTCAATCAAATTCGAAGCTCTCCTCCTCTCCCTCTCTTGTTGCGATGGCGGATTTTCACGGCGGCGCCGGCGGAGGAATGGCGGCGGAGGATTATCAAGAAGAGGAGATGTGGGCCATGATGAAGGCAAGAGATCAAGGCCCCAAAACAAGAAAGAATTCGCCCGCCTCATCCACGTGGCACTTGACCGCCGCGAGGGCCATTCCGAGATCCGCCGCCTCCTCCGGCGGCGCGTCTTCGGCGCCCCTCTCCATCCCCGATTGGTCCAAAATCTTGAAGAAAAATCCCAAGAAGGGTGGTGGTGGTGCACACAGCCACCACGGCGATGTCACCGACATCGATGACGGCGACGATGAGATGCTTCCGCCGCATGAGTATCTGGCGAGGAGGGTGGCGTCGACGCAGATTGCATCCTTCTCCATGTGTGAAGGAGTGGGAAGAACTCTCAAAGGGAGAGATCTCAGCAACCTCAGAAACGCGATTTTGACGAAAACGGGTTTCCTTGAATAGTATAGTTGCTATTACTACTTCTTCAATAGGTTTGGTTTATGAAAATAAAAGGGGACAGATTTTGTGAGGTAGCAATGTTTTGGACGTCGGAGTTTGCCTTTTTTTGTGGGGGGAGGGTTTCGTAGCTAGTGCGTAGTACTAGTATAAAATTGAAGCAAGAAAAATGTTCAAAATGGCATGGTCTAAGATTTTGTACGGCAATTTGCATTTTTGGAAAAAATACAATATTTGTATTGAATTGTGTAATCTGGGTCAATATTACTTAGTACTACAATATTATTGATTTGTATAATCTGGGTCCAACAATATGAATACTATAGCTTATCTTAATTTCTAAATTCGTGTCATGCATTTAATTATTCCAATAGATTCGACACACTAACATTTGTCACGCCTTTGCTCCTTTGTACACAAATGACAAATCTATCTAGAGTTGTTAAATTTTATTTTAGTATGAACGAATAACCTGAGATACAATATTAATCGACACGTATATATAGAGCTGAAAATTGATCTCGACGGTATGATGGTATGGAGTATTTTTTTTGTTTGGAGCACTAACAAACATTAGTAAAATATTTTGGCAAAATTCTAATGGAAAAAATCAGATGCACAGTGGAAAGACTATGCAATACACTCCGGCACGAATCATGATTAAATATAGAACCTACTCTTGGATAGTTACTTGATTGATTTGATGTAATACTGTTTATATAAGCTTGTTATAGCATCTTATATATAGATACGGTGCCTCATGGATTATTCAATAAAATTGGCATTAGATTGTACTCCTCCCTCACATGATAATTGATATTGTAAATTTTGCTTTGTAAAGAATGTAATTATAAATTAATTTGAACAAAAAATTATTCATTCCATGAGCTATGAGACTCGATTGAACTTGTAGATAATAAAAGGGATTGGGGAAAAGGAGAAAGAGATTAAGATGAACCCGTAGAAAGAAAGAAAAAAAGTGCTAAAAAGAGAGAAAAAAGAGGATGATTAAAATAGTGGGATCCTATTAATAAAGATAAACAGCAAGTTTTTGGTGGAAATAGGAATAAAAGAAAGCGGTAATAATGTAATTTAATGTGCGATCTTTGTATAACGCATCACCATGTGTTGTGTTTCACCTCATAGCAGAGAATCCACGTCCAAGTGTGGATCCTTTGCTATAAAAGGGACAAAGCAAATCATGTTTGATAAAAATGCTCGTGTTTCACTTTAAATTAGAGTGTTTTCTTATAATTCTTCTTTCTACAAAAACTTCTCACTATTTTAATTCCAATCTTGCTCTTTTATTCTTTTTTTTTTCTTTTATCCTTCTATAATTTTCTATCTTTAATCCATTTTGTCTATGTTTTCCTCTCCTTTTTTTTTATCTTCAGATTAAATCATTATCTCGTTCCTCATCTCTTGTTCCCTATCTCTTTAATAAATTCGCATCAAACTAAATTTATTTTAACACTCTTTTTCTCTCTACAAAAACACAACAAAATTTGTATACTGTTTAGTTCTCCTACTTTGTATACAATTTAATGATAATTTTATATATTAAATAATTTATGAACTTTCCAAGATTAATCACATGTCATAAAACAAAGTGATAGAACTATTTAGAAAATCACTAAGTTTCGGTTGAAAATAAAATAAAAGAAGCCATATTAATTTGATTCAAAGTGTGATCGTTTTAAAACACATCACCTTCGGTTAGTTTCGTTCTACAACAGATAATCGACGCTAAGTGTGGATCCCCTGTTGTGGGGTGGATTACAACTTATGGAATTGTGCTAAAATACAATCGTGTTTTAGTTTAAATTAGATTGTTTTTTTTAATCGTTCATTCCACTGAAACTTGCCACTATTCAACCACTTTGCCTTTGATATTTTTTCTCTTATTTTTGTCTTTTATTTTTCCTTCTGCATATTCTACTTAAATCATTTTTCTCTCTGTTTTTCTACATATTCTATCTTAAATTATTTTTGTTCCTAAAAAATTATTGAATATTTTTTTTAAATAAATTTATTTTACAATATCTTTCTATATAATAAAACACAATAAAATTATTTCATGTTTATAATTAGTATATTCTGTAGAATGTAATTATAATTGTAACACCCCCATACAATAAGTGACCAATCGAATTGAGATTAGGGGTGGGTAAGTAAGGTATACCTTACCGAAACCACCATACCGTATACCTTACCGTAAATACGGTATGCAAAAAAGTCATATCTTTACCTTACCAAAGTTTTCGGTATACCGAACTTCGGTATACCTTATTTTCGGTATGACGAATTTCCATACCGATACCGTACCTCATTTGCGGTATACCGTACCAAAGTTCGGTATACCTTACTTTTGCGGTATACCTGACTTTCAACATCAATTAAAATAGAAAATTAGAGTATTTAGAATATTATTTATATTTTATAATTTTAAAAATAAATTAAATATAATTTATTCATAATTATATTTATATTTCACAATAGATTTTATAATTTTAAAATATATAAAATATATTTTATATATAATTGTGTTTATATTTTTGTGGTATATACCTTAGTTTACGGTATATACCTTAATTTACGGTATATACCGAATTTCGGTATGCAGCGGTATACCGCGGTATTTGAAAATTCATACCGTTATCTTACCGGAATCTTTCGGTAAGGTATCATACCGTACCGAAAATCACGATATACCGAAAATTCGATATTTTCGATATTTTTTCGGTACGATAAGGCCGGTATTTCGGTATTTTTCCCCGACCCTAATTGAGATGCCACAATTATAGGGAAATAAAATACTATATTTTTATGCAATAAATTGTCACAATTGCAAAGAATGACAAGACAAGGTCTGAAACTTGCAAGGACGAGTATTCATTTAGAAATCAGTTAATTAAAACTTATAAGCAACTTGCAATATAGGACGGGCCCAATATTGGACATCATAGGGCCGTTAATGCCGAGCTTCTAAGGTCGGCCCGCCCAATCCGGTGTCAATTGTGATAGCAGGAATGAGATTCCATAAATATATGGAGGGATTCGAAGGATTTGAAGATTAATGATATTTTAATGAGGAAACGTCTTTTTTAGTCCACAAACTTTGCCAAAGTATCATTTTATATCTGTGAACTTTGAAAATATCATTTTAGGTCCGTGAACTACAAGTTAATATCATTTGAGGTATTTTGAACTTTTTCCGGACGAAAATGCCCTTCAAGCCTTCAAAGAGCAATTTGGACAATTCTTTCGCTATTCATCTTGCGTCAAATACCTAGAGTCCAACAATTTTTTTTACTACTATTTAATTCAGTTACCATCCAAATTGAATTTAAATATAATTAAAATTTGCCGTAAAAAATACTTATGTGTTAGTTTTACAATTATTAGACAACTAATTATTTAATGATAGTGAATTGGGACTTGATACTTTAAATTATTTTTTCAATCTAAACTGTATTTTAATAACTTACTATAGGTGATGTGTGAATTCTATTTAGTTTACTTGTTTTGAAATTAGATAGCTATTAATTTGGATTGTTATTCGGAGATGAATTTCGAAATGGAGATCAATTAACATCTAAATTGTTTTCAAATATAAAAATTTGCCGTTAAAAATTGTTGGATTCTATTTCTTATGAATTATTGAATTGTGATATTTATAAAGGATGAATGTTTGAACTTATTAATTTTGATGGTTATTGACTTATTGTGGATGGATAAAAGATGTTAATATGTAGTATAACTTATGAATTTTGTATTTTTCAAAGTTTGTAGTTATTTTCTTTTAAATTCGAACTACTACAAGAATTTTATATTCCTATAAATTTGTAGTTATTTTCTCTTAAATTCGAGCTATTATAAGAATTTTGTATTTCTAAAAGTTTGTAATTATTTTTACTTTGAATACTAGTACTTCAACTTTGTATTAAATTTGAATTAAATAATATTAAATAAATTCTAAAAGTTTGTAGTTAATTTTCAAAAAAAAAAAAAAACAAAATCAAAATCACAATTGGGACTGGATACCCGATTTTTCGGGACTGGATACCCGAGTCGGGTATCCGGGTACCCGAAATCAAATTCGGGTCGGGTATCGGGCATTGGATTTTGGGAATTTTGGGATCGGGTACCCGAAAATTTCGGATCGGGTACACATTGTGGAGTATGTATTTATCCTTAGGCTGCACAATCCTTGCTCTCTCCCTATATCTAGAATGTTATATGTGCGTGTCAGTTTGTGCGTTTACCGCAAAAGGTCAAAACATGAGCCAAATTGACATAATGTTGTATGCGGAGATGAATCCTAATGGAATCGTTGAATATCTGTTACTGTATGAAACTGGAAAATCTTGGATGAAATAATTTTTTGTTTGTGGTTGTGTGGTTGACTTGCAAATGAATCCAAAACAAGAACTTTTCAAGCTCTTTACTGATGGAATACATTTTGCCTTGTAGTGAAGGGAATTGGATGTCTTTAAATAATTAGAACTGTTTTCACTGATTAAGTTGGTTGGTTATTTTGGAGCTTGATATGCCAACAAACTTGCTTCTTATTCGAATCATGCGATAATTTTCTTCGTTTATATCTGGAAAGAGCATGGAACTTTTTTGCTAGCAAAGAAGCTCAGTTAGGAGCATCATTTCTTGAAATAATTCGGGCAATGTTATTTGTTTTGTGTCTTAGAATAAGGTTGTCTAAAGAACATTAGTTCTACTATAGTAAATGAAAGCTTCTAGTTTAGTGTTTTTACCCTACTGCAAATATTTTTTCTGATATATATTATCTAGTTTGAGAACCTGAAGCATTAAATATATCGATCTATGGTTAACTAAATATCTGTATGCCAATGAACCATTGTTGGTCATGGCGAGATGTGATGAATGATTGCTTACTCAATCAATTACATACATTTACTCTGTTTCAACCTGCAAGTAGCAACTCAGAGTAATTATCCATTAGGTCATGGAAGTACATTGTGAGCAATGTTGTGAAGATATAACGGCTCTCTGGTGTGATGAGGCTAGTTTATTTGTACTCCAAGACCTTATCCTATGTTTTTCTAGATATTTGATTGAAACATGACTAAGAACTCCTGGCATTTCCAGTATATTCAGATCAGTAATTACTCTCTGAGTTAGAGTTCTCAGCTCCAAAAAACAGACTAAAGAGTATTTGAAGTTATATAACGAAAGACACTTTGCACGCTTGTCTTAAGTTGGATTGCTAATATAGCTGAAAATGAAAATCTGCAAAGTAGTCTCTCATGTTGGGTGCATGATGCTGC
This sequence comes from Salvia hispanica, assembly GCF_023119035.1. Lineage (NCBI taxonomy): Eukaryota > Viridiplantae > Streptophyta > Magnoliopsida > Lamiales > Lamiaceae > Salvia > Salvia hispanica. The sequence goes on along the minus strand of NC_062969.1, from coordinate 37,945,949 downwards.
AGTGTTGAAGTTAAACCCGAAGAGATTTATTCCGTGTCTCTCATTAGTTGGGGCCTCGAGTCTCTTTGCACATAACCTCAGTTAGGTATGTCTTTTTCTTCGCTTTCTCATTTAATTATCCATTGCTAGGAATAACATGCATGTGATTCAGCTTGTTGTTCCATACATTATCGTCTAAATCAACTGCAAAACTGATGTCCTAAACATGATTTGCTTAGTTGTGAAGTTATTACAGAGAGAAGAAAAGTGAACCAACTTGGAAACTGTTGTTTGCTTCTTTGAAATAGCATTAATGATGATACCAAAAAGTAGGCACTCTTGCACCTACCACAAGCACTTGGTCAGAAAAGTAGGAAGCGTTTAGGCAGTGCTCAGTAAATGCAATTCTTCTGCTCTTCTTCCTTTAGGAGATAAACTTTTCTTGAGCTACCATGCATTGTGATTATGAATCTTGGGGAATAGTTGGTGAGAGAAGAATATTGTATCATCACTGTAATAAGTTTGGGGTAGTATGACTTTGCCTTGTTTGACAAAACTAATGTCCTAATGTGGACAAAACATAATATATTTGATGAAACAACATTAACAGAACATGTCCAAGTACAGATTTGGATGATAGTTAGCATCTATCCAGTATTTCTGGTAAAAACACACATAAAAATAGCATAATTATCTATCTAGCTATATGTTTGCATTGACTGACATTCACCTTATAAGTTTGCCTTCTCTCTCTTTTTGGCCAATGACCACAGACAGAAAACACAGTAATAGTAAAAAAACACAGTAATAGTAAAAAAACACAGATATTGTTGCTAAAAAAACATTTGAACATGGAGTATTACCTGTTATTGGGATTGCATGGAAGGGGAAGAGAGTGATAGGAAGCACTAGCATAATACGCATACGTGATATTGGCACGGCTCAATCAAATAACCGAGCTCTAAGCATATTGAGCACGGCTTTCAAATTGAACCGCACCAATATCTCGTATCATTAGCATACCACTCACTCTTCCAACCCTTCACATTGCAGATAAGTAATGAGAGGAAAGATTAGTGAAGGAGGGAGGGTGTGTGTGAATTGTGATCCTCCAAGAGAAATACAAGGCGATATATAAATAAGAGAGAGAGAGGGATGGAAGTTGGAAGCAACAAGGCATTGAATTTGCCAACAACCCAACAACAAAAAGGAGAGTATATTTACTCAAAAGCTATGTAACCATGAAAAAGGTGACTGCAGCAAATCTGGAGCCTTCAATATGCATTTATGAGGTCGGGGTAAAGGCGTGTTAACACCATCACTACCTGCATTTTGTTTTCTTTTTTTGAATTTCAAACATTTTTTGATTTATTCATACATTGCCAAAATTATATTTAAGTTATCCAAGAAATGTTCTTTATCCGTCGTTGTCAAATGTGCATTGATGATGAAGCTTCTAATTTCTATCGCATGCTCTGGTTTTGTGGCCTTTTCTTGTTTGTTCTTTTTGTTTTTTATTGGGATTATTAATTTGTATTTATGAATCGTCAAGTATTTGGGTGAAATGATTGTCGTATTAGGAGTGCTGTAACTATAACTATAAATACCAGTGGACTATTAATTCCTTTATTTATGGACCATTTCTTCCATCATGAATTCAACAGTAAATTGTCTTTATGTGCTTCAAGCTTCGTTTTCTTCCTTTTATTAAATAAAGTTGCAATCTGTTGAAAAAAAAGGAATCTTCATCTTTATCACATTTCGGGGTTGTTCAATTTAGTAATGGTAATCTATACACACATTGCAAATTGTGATGTTAAAGAAATCAAAGAGGTCAACTTCGGCCCTGATTGTGATTAATATATTCTAAATTAATAGGAAATTAATGATGGAAGTTTTAGTAGCCCTGAATAAAATATGATCTTGTAATAGAAGTTTGAATTAACATCATCAATATGGAGGGGTCTCATTGTCGAGTTTCATCAACTCATTTTCCTACATTTCTCTTTTACTTTAGGTTGGTGCGTGGTTACAGAATGTGGGAAATTATGAGTGGAATTAAGGATAAGAGACAAAATAAATCTTATAATAGAGCTTTGTGCTCCAAAGAAGCCACCACCAGCCCATGCCCGAATCCCATGCACATTATACTGTTGGGGGAAAGGGCTACAGCCTACAAAATTGAAACTATATTCAGCTCAAAAAGTAAAAATAAAACCACATATAGAACTAATTAGGATCTATACACAGCATAAGAACTAATTATTTGCATTGAATTTTTTTTGAAAAATAACCACAATTTAGTTGTGGACAATTTTAAAATTCATAAAAAATACCCAGAATTAGGCCAAAGTTCATGGTTTTAGAGACCAATATTCCTAAAATATATTGTATGCACTTGCGGATCTACGGGGCATCCTCTTATCCGGACGTAAAATTGCCATGTCTCTTCCATTTGCCTCGAAGGTGGAAAAAAATAGTCATTTCCGCCTTAAACCAAGTTAGTAATATATATTCCGCCCCCTCCGTTTACGAATCCTGGATCCACCACTGATTGAATGCAATATGCCTATTTCTTCTTTTGGACGTTTTTGTGAGTGCATATATATTTGTGACATGAGCCATCATTTTAAAGGTTATAGTAATATATGCTCTTCCATTGTGTTTAGAGTAACACTTTTTTTTTTTATCATATACACGAGTTGAGTTGTCATGTTATATAATTGTATTTACGCAAGCATGATACTAGTAGAAAATTGTTATGGGTAGGAAAAAAGAAAGTTAGGAATGTGGAGTGTAGAAACGAGAAATAATTGGTTGAGGAAGAGTCCCTCTCTTCATGTTGGTAAGTAATCCATTAAAAACCATGCTGTGTTTTCAACGTACAACATTAAACATCCCCATGACTGTTTTCACGTGATTTTACTGACCCCCTCTTGCCCCTCACCTCACCTAACTCATCTCTCTCTCTGCACATTTACACATCAAAATTCAATACAATTGTGATTAAATTCACACACATACATATATGTAGCAATGAGATGCAACGTCTTATAAATATGGAGACTTGATCCCCTGGCTCTTTGTCTAAATATGTCGACGGCGACAACGGATGGTATCGAGCTTTGTGCAGGGTGGTCCAGAATAACAATGAACCATTCTAGTAGTATAATTTAAATTAAGCTTCACTAGAATTGAATAGAGCGCCGATAATTGTAATGACCAAATTTAATTTGGGACCTTATAATAAAGGAAAGGAGGGGAAGGGTGAGAGTGGCGTCTACAAAATATAAATGAAGATGGACCACTTGCTCACTTACTTGTTCTCTTCCAACTCCGATTGCTATTTATTATTCATAAATACCAATTTAGTCCATGGGTTAAAACTGGTAAAAAAAAAATACTTTTTCCAATGTCATGGCGCCGAATAGCAACCGAGTATTTAATAAAAAAAAACACGAAATACAAGTTTTGGCTCATTTTATTATTTCACTCATTCTTCTCAAAACTGTTGTATTTAGTTAAAAGTAGCTTAATAAGGTGCGATTTGGGAGTCTTTATAGTGTTGGTGAAATTAATTGACATGTGCAATAATGTGATAGTGAGGACATCTTACAATTGTAATTCCAATTTCCACATGCTATTAACTTACGGTATGAATTTTGACACGTTCTATAAAAATATTTTTACTACAGAGTAGTATAAAAGTATCTTGATCATTCAATGATTTTCCAAGAGTACCATTATGTCAAAATTCTAGCATCGTAGTGTCAATATGGATTTCAGTTAGTAAACCTCACGAACTACCGCACTCGGTAATATGTTAGTAGTATTTGTTAAAGTTGAGTACCTAAATTATAAATTTATGACTCAACTACATATTTAATTAATTAACATTGTGTATGTGTTAAAGTTGAATACCTAAATTATAAATTTATAACTCAACTATACATATTAATAATTAACATGCATGTAAATGTCAGTGTATGTGATAACGTTGAGTACCTAAAGTTTAAATTTATAACTCAACTGCATATTAACATGCGTATCAAATATCAATGTCTATGAGCATTCGCCCACGATGAAAACCACCTCAATTATTAATTACTCAATCAAAATTATTTAATTAATAAATGAAGTAACTCGACTAACTGTACCCAAACAACTTCATTTGATCCACTACCGCCATTAAAGCCACAAATGAAGCATGCATCAACATGCACACTTTATTCGCCTAAAAGAACGTGTCAGCATCAATTTGTAAAACACAAAATTGATGGCACAATATATCAATCTTTCCATAGTGGAATATAACTACGGATAAAAAAAAATTATGAGATTGGACACGGTGAAGGTCATGTCAGCGTTGGAAGACAAGTGTACAACGCAATGGTCCGTCACTATCAATGAATGACAGACAAAGAACGAAAGTGAACTCCAACTCCAAAGACTAGAGCGAAGAAGTTACATCATGGGGTCGGCGTAAGATCCAAACAAGGGTGGGGCCGGGGGGCCCTTGGGCCCCTCAGCCTTTCGAACTTTGCCTATATATTATATATGTACGAAACAATTATCTAAGTTCGTAGTGGTGCAATTGGTTACGACGGTACACTTTTAACTAATTGATCTCAGGTTCGATTCTTGATCCTGCAGCGTGTATATTTTTTTTTATCATTATCTCCTTAGATTTCTATTGAATATTGTGTTAATATTTTTCTATATATCTTTAGATTTTCTCTTGAATATGTTTATGTTCTATTAGATTTTTTCCTAATGTTAATAATTTTGTTTATTTTCTCTAGTAACTATAATCTTAGCTAGTAATCTTGTATAAATATTTTCTTTTGTAACGGTTAAGAATTATTTTCATAATTTAAGAACATAAATATGTAAATATGCCCGCCATAGTATAATATTATTTTAATGTTATGGTATTTATGAATAGAAAATAACTCTTTCATTACATAAATAAGCATATAATATTAGCAAAATTAATGTTAATACTATGCTCTATATTATAAAATAAATACTATATTCTTTAATTATATCGATGTTGACGTGTATCTCTATTTTTATTACCATCCTCTAATTATCTCATTATCCATCTCTTGCGTATATCTCTCTATTACTTATATTCGAGTTAATTTCATATTGTAGATATTGAAACAACTTGACACCGAGACAAATTAACAAAATTTAAGTAGTAATTTAGGCCCCCCATGATTAAAATCCTGGCTCCGCTACTGGATCCAAATATCAAATTTAGTGAAGTTTTCTAGCCCTCATTGACCGACTGTGAGACTGATCGGCATTCTATGTCATATTATGCTCATCAATTCTTGTCACACTCACTTTGTACTGCGTGTTTGATAAGTTAGTAATATCAAGATAGAGAATTATATATGAACACTTCTAATTGTTTGATATCATAGTTAAGCTTAACTCGAAGCCCAATATAAGACAAGGGTCCTACCTAATCTTACCAAAATTATAACTTTAACCATGTTTATGTAACCCATCAATTTGTCAAGTTAAGCCATGTTATTTAATATAGGAGTACTATACAAATTTAGATAATTTTTGTTTTATCAGACAATAAAAAAACCATATCTTTGCATATCTTGACACGAAACCCTTATTTCTTATCTTATTTTACATATCTTCTCATATTCCATATTTTTTGTTAAACTGAGTCTTAGTATACTTTTTTAGTAAGGATATGATATTTCACTAATTCATTTAACACTCACACCTACTATAAAATTAATATACAGTATAAAAATAGATATCACATATCAAAAAAAAAATTCAGCTAATTTTTTGTTATAGTAGCTTAAACTCGTATCGAGTCGGACGGACGGGTTGAGACTTGAGAGTGTGAGCATGATTCTATGCAGTGAAATGATATGGAGTACTATATTCTTTTTCACCAACCAAGGAAAAAGTTTCATTTTTTAAACCAAGGAATTGCAAATAGTCATAAATAAACTGAGGAGGAAGTTTTCACTTAATTACAATTTTAATATTGATAAAAAGAAAATATGGGAATTTGTTAATTATGATTTCGTATACGAATTGGATACCTAATTCTGTATCCTTTTAAAATACGTACTAGAATAAGCCTCAGCCCTCTGATCTCTGCGTCATATTCTTTATCCCATATTCCTTGTTTCTAACGTCCCAAATTATATCCAGTCACCCTTTCAAGCTCCAATTACCGTTTGTTGTTGCGTCTTTAGTAAGTTTCCGAGTACCTCTCTGCTTGAATTTGTGTTTTAGTTGCCCTCTTCACGCAAAACTATAACCCGTGATTGTTTTAAATATACTTGTGTTTGCTGCTCTTTTGGGTTTTCGGTATTTGTGAAGAATTAATTCCTTTCCCTGTTTCTTGATGTTGTTTACATGTCTTAAATTTGCAGTTGGAGAAAAAAAATCAAATCTTGCGATGGCCAAGAGTTCTTTCAAGCTAGAGCATCCTTTGGGTATGCTTTTTTCCCTTACCTATTTTGATTGATTTAGGTCAAAATGTTCTGGTCGCCCCTACTATTGATTGATATCTTTCCCCAATGGAAAACTTTCGTTTTTGTTGATCTAATATGGTTAATTATGTGATTAAATACCATTGAATATCTATTGGTTTGTTTTTGGGTTGGATACATTATACATGTATGCGATTTCTTGCTGAATGATGCGTTAATATAATAGTTTGGCCTAATTCTCGTGGGATGCTGATAACCAAACAATAACAGTCAGATTGAAAGCTCCCCCTAAATTGGCTGACATACTTCCCTGGATGTAATGGATAGTGCCACACCACTTTCTAAATTAGAGTTCTTGAAGCTTTTACTTTGCTGCTGTGTCTATCTTTGATGTAAGCAAGAGTTAACTGTATAAAATTGCATAATCATGAACAGCCGGCCGTTGTTCTGTAGGTATTGGATAGGTTCAATCTGGACTCTCTAGTCAATTCATCAGCTTTTATTTTACATATTTCTACATGTATAATGTTTTTGTTTGCCCAGCATTTCATGCTTAAAGATTCCTGTCAAGCTTCGGTCTCTTCATCCATATATCTCCTTATTCATCAGTCATCATTCATGGTTTGGTATCCATTACTGCAGAGAAAAGACAGGCGGAATCTGCTCGTATCAGAGAGAAATATCCGGATAGAATTCCAGTGAGTTATAAACAATTTATTCTGTGGTTGAGGTCTAATTATTTGCAGTCTTTGTGTTTGTAATTCTTGTTTCCTTTTGCTACTATAAAGGTCATTGTGGAGAAGGCAGAGAGAAGTGATGTACCTGACATTGATAAAAAGAAGTGAGAGCAGCAACTTTACTGTGGTGTAAAGAGCTCATTAATCTAATTTTCAATCTATTTTGTCTTTTCAGAACTTGGCGTAAAGTATCATGTCTAATTATTGGTTACAGCTAAATATGAGTTACTAGTATAATTTGTAGATGCTTGTTAATTAAGAACCGTAATGAGTAGTCACTTCTGGGGCGCAGAAGTGGATCCTCTCCTGTGTAAAAGGGAGAGGTCTCAAGCTCAATCCCTCCCCAGCAGCCAGAGAAAAGAAAAAAAAAAAAAAAAGGAAGATAAAGAATAATAGTAGTAACTAGAGTACTATAATCAGTAGGATTTTCTCTTTTTTGCTTGGATAAAGCTTAGTTGACTATCTGTGTTTATCTTTGCCTTACTTTTCAGATTATGTAATCAGCAAATTGGGATATATGCTAAGTTGATTTTATTAATTACTCATGTAAGGTCCTTGTTGGAATGACTGCTCATCTGGTGCATAGGCTTTAATGTGCTGAATACTGGTCTTTATAGAGATTGAATATTTTGATTCAGACATTTTTGGCTCGGTTATTCATTTATGTCGATGGGTTAATGTACAAGGAATTATTCTTACAATCCTTTAGCACTTTCGCTTGCACACATGTTTTTTCCCATTCAGTGATAGATACTGCTTAAATGTACGATTTTAACCTATATCTTTCCCGGGTTGCAACAAAGCCTTAGTTTGTGGCTGTTAGGTTATGCGAATAATAGATTCTTCTTGTTTCTTACTAGAGTGCATCATCACCCTTGTTCATATGATTTACAGATATTTGGTTCCTGCTGATCTGACTGTGGGGCAGTTTGTTTATGTGGTTCGAAAGAGGATCAAACTAAGTGCTGAGAAAGCTATTTTCATCTTTGTCAAGGACGTGCTGCCTCCGACTGGTGAGTGGGCTCCTTGTGATTGACTGCGTATTCATATTTGTAGTTCGCTTACAATGTGGTTTCGTTGTTATAGCTTCTCTGTTATCAGCAATCTATGATGAATACAAGGACGAGGATGGGTTTCTCTACATGACTTATAGTGGTGAGAACACCTTTGGCTGTAATGAAGGGCAGTAAATATATATATTTCTTCTGATATCATTTCAATTGTAAAGTCCATTACTTTTAACTGATATGTTCATCAAACTTAGCTGCACATTACCTTGTTGAAGAAATCTCTGTTTATATATTACTCTATTTAAACGAGCCATTTCGTACTAAATAATTCCATGCATAAAAAAGAGAAAATATGTATTCTTTTGTGTGTGTACGTTGGTATGGTGGTAGAGTGATTATCTGATGCCAAAGGTCTTGAATTCAAGTCGACCATGGTGCGATTTTTGAATTTAAATTCATTTATAGAAAAAAGATAGAATAAATGCCAACTCATTCTTCTGCGCAAACTTGGTTCCCTAACTCACCATTGTTGTTTTCTAGCTATCTCTATTTTCAATCTCAGCTTCCATCCTTTTTTTTTTTTTTTCAAAAAAAAAATTTCCATCTCATTTGGCCTAATTCTTAATTTAGCTAATGCACTACTAATTGTTTTGTGGTTGAGATAAACCATATTAAGCAGATGATAATCTTTAAGCAGCTAAAGCGTCACTTTCGGTTTGGGCGGCTACGACTTTTTTCTTTTCTTTATAAATTTATTGAATCATTATAATAAAAAATTTTATATATTCCTGATATAAAATTCACATCCTCGCTCATTCATTTCATCCTACATTTCATGTTATTTCTAACTCTGATGAATTGAAAAAAAATTGTAGTTGTGCTTTAGTTGACATTTTGTGATAGAGTTGTCGGTGTTATTAGAGATGCCCACGGTTCCGGTTTTGGAAATTGTCGAACTGGAACTGAAACGCGAGGATGTTTCGCCGTTACAGTTCAGTTCCAAAACAACCAGTTCCAGTTTTGGTTCCAAATCGGCGGTTTTTACGATTCCGAACGGTCGGTTTTTAGTGATTTTTTGCAGTTTCGGTTCGGCTTCACAGTTTTTCGACTGTTTTTCACAGTTTCAACAGCAGTTCCGGGCACCAGACTTGTTTACTTTAATAATCCTAATGCTTTTGATTGTTTGGCCAATATCTGAATGATTTATTGTGTTGTTACAAGACTTATTAATAGATGAGTAATAATAGTACACTCTCTGTCCTAATTAAGTTGATACAAAACTTTTAGACACAAAGGTTAAGAAATTGTGTTGAATAGATTAAATGAAAACATAATAAAATAGGGAAAAAAAAGTAAGAGAAATGAAGAGAGAACAAAGTATGTGATGAAATAAATTAAGAGTGATTGGATGTTTTATTTTTTGTCAAAAACAGAAATGACTCAACTTTGTTGGGACGTTCCAAAAGGAATGCGACTTAACTTAGTTGGACGGAGGGGTACCAGAAATGTTTAACACCTTAGGTTAAATAATCAAGGATGCTTGAGACTAAAAGTGTGAGGTCAATAGATCATATGAATTGTTAGGCTACATGCTAAGAGCATTCACAATAGCGGGCGTCCCGGCGGACAAGTGACCGACTAGGGGATCGACGGCTCGTCCGTCACGGACGTCCACTATTGGAGTCGGTGAGCAGGCGACGGACGAGAGGTTGTCCGTGTCGCCAGTCGCTCGTCCGCTATTGTGGTCACGCGACGGACGAGCGGACGACGACAACATTATTTTTTATTGTGCTAGGCTATTGGGATGTTCTAGTGCTAGACTATTATTGTGCAGTGGGTTGTCCTAGTGATGTGGCAGTGCAATGGGATATCCTAGTGCTAGGCTATTGGAATATCCGTCCCACTGTGGATGCTCTTAGAAGCTCAATATTAACCTTCGCCGATAAGATACATGTACATACATTAAGCTATGCTGGAATAACATTTTCCAACTAGTACAATATTATTCCAGTGATAATAAAAATATTCTCTTTGTCCC